>NW_005842943.1:92739-139021 GCF_000455745.1 Alligator sinensis
CTTTCCTGCCTATGCAGGGGGTCAGACTCGATGATCTATTGAGGTCCCTTCCGACCCTAACATCTATGAATCTATGATTTGGCTCAAACCGGTTTATGCAATGTCTGTTTCAGACTCCTTGCTGGCTTAAGATAAAACAGACACCCCCAGCATCCTGGCATGCTCTCTGCTCCACAGTAGGGCTTCCCCCCTGCCCTCCACTCCCTGGCTGGAGCTTGGCACAGACTTGCAGGCACAGAGCATCTGCCTGGCTTCTCCCTGCTAAACAGGAATTATTCTCCCCTCCCCTCTGCCTTATGCAGACATATTAGCATTAACTAGCAGACCACATGCTGGCTACAGTCTGTGCTGTGGGAGAGGACTGAGGCAGACACACTTGTTGGAGCTAATCAACAGGTAGCTTAATGCTTAAGATAAAACAGACACCCCCAGCATCCTGGCATGCTCTCTGCTCCACAGTAGGGCTTCCCCCCTGCCCTCCACTCCCTGGCTGGAGCTTGGCACAGACTTGCAGGCACAGAGCATCTGCCTGGCTTCTCCCTGCTAAACAGGAATTATTCTCCCCTCCCCTCTGCCTTATGCAGACATATTAGCATTAACTAGCAGACCACATGCTGGCTACAGTCTGTGCTGTGGGAGAGGACTGAGGCAGACACACTTGTTGGAGCTAATCAACAGGTAGCTTAATGTCCTTCCTTTGAAGAGCTGTTTAAGAAGAGCTCCATTAGTTAATGGAGAGAGGCTTTCTTTTCTTAATGAGTTGATAAACACTGAGTTAGGGGTGATAAACATTCCCTGCTGGGCATCTCAGGAGTGGGGAATAATCAGAACGTCCTGCTGGGGCCTGGCCACCCTCCGCCCCTCCCCCCCCCCAGCTCTGCCCTGTGGAAGCAAAGGGATGGCTGCTTTAGCACCCCCCAGCTTCTAGCCTGAGCCACTGCAGGCATGTCCCTGGGATGTCTGAATAAGTTTCTGTAATGGGAGGGCATCCTAGGGTCACCGTGGTCTCCCTTGACGCCCCCTTGCCATGCCAAGTTTGCCTAAAAGCACCCTCAAGTCTCGCCCGCCACGTCTTTGATGTTGAATATGTAATAGGGAGGCTGCCTTTCTAAACTCTTGGACACAATTTTTCTGCCTTACACAGGCCCCGTTCTGTAAGGGGTGTTTTGGTACACCACAGCCTTATGGGCTATGCATGTCTCCAACCACCCCTTTACCACACCTCAAGCCTCGCAGATGTAACTGATATTGTTCAGTCTTGTTCTGCCCCCTCTCTGGGGCTCCTCGCTGCCCCCTCTCTGGGACTGGGGTTCCCATGCTGCTGCAGGTCCCTTATGAGGCCTCCTCCATCCCCTATTAGGCTCACCCAAACCGCTGGTTAAAACAGGAAACAAAACACAAGCCCCTGGGCTATAACATAAACTCTAGCCACCTGGCCATAATGTTATTCCAGCTACCCCTGGGTGCTCCATCCTTCCTCAATCTTGGGGCTGTACCTGCAGCTGTACCTTCAGCTTACTTTGGGAGAGCTCCTTCTCCCTTGGCGGCTGGCAGGGAACTGTCCCCTTGGCCTCAAGCCTGGGATTTATATGGAAGCCAGGCCCTGCCTCTTCCGTCCAGCGGGCCAGGTGCAGGTGCGGCCACTTCCCTCCTTAAGCATTGTCCCAGCAACCTGCACCTGGGTTCCTACTTCTGCTCTCAAAGTAGCAGGCACCTTAGTGCCCTGCTACAGTTACAAACTGATTTAGCTTAGCCAGGCTAGACTAACCTGCAAAGATTGAATCAATTTAGGCTCAGGCTTTTTGAATGTCTGTCCCTAGCTCTAGTTTTGAAATCCAATCCTTCATTAGTGCTAATAATTGTGGAAATGTAGTATATGATTAAATAGTGTTGAAATGTTGTAACAGATATGATGGTTCAGGAAAAATGGGACAGGAACAATCCCACATTCTTCTGTTTCTGGGAGGAGCTTGGGTATAGGAAGACAGACCAGGAAGGGCAGCAGCCAGAACCACCTCTCATGTCCTGCTTAGGGTTATCAGAGAGCCCTAATGTACCGCAAGTGCGTGTGTGCCATAGCCCTGCATGTTGGGCAATATTACCGGCTGCTGCCATGGGGGGGGGGGCAGTGCCTGCATCACAAGAACCACTCTTTTAAATCCTGCAATATGCCATATTGAGAAATACATTTGTTGGATTCTTCACAAAAAGAAAGCAATGTCAAGTACTGTGAAATATAAAAGTAAATCTGATCTCAGTTAAATGTGTGCATTGTGATGGGTGTGTTTGCTCTGTTAGAATAACATATTTCTTCGTTATTTAAATCTGTGGTAATCTATTGATTACCAAGTAATGGAAATTTATTCCCAAAATTCCATAACCCCCTTTGTAGACATTGAGACATTGTTAAAGCTTGCAGTCAAAATTGAAATCCAACAGAAATATTTTTTTTTCTGTTTGATTGCAGCCAATAACCACATTGCAGAGTTGTGGCTGACTTGTAATTGGGGGTCCTGCTGTGGTCCCACAGGTTTCTCTGTTTATATAAATACTGCAGTATATAAATACTCATTTATTTTATATATACATGCATATATATAATGTTTGGAGTAGAAAGAGTATGCTAACACCAACACTAAGTTGTAAAAAGCACATTCCTTTCCTACTGCAACTTGCAATGCATATATTTAATATATCATGTTTAGTTTAGTGATAGAACCCACTGACTTTTTTGTTGATCTTGGTAGAGTAATGCTTAGAAAATTGATGCTTCAGCTTCCAGGACCCACTTCATAGTGTGACACCATGAAAACAAGTTGGAAGTATAAATAATGTACGACTACAGTGTTAGAACTACACACAGTATTAAAATAAGTACACATTTATGTTTTGGGCATTATTTTCTAAAAGCTTCAACATAATGGAATAAACCTATTATAGCATCACAGTATGTTGGAATGCAGATTACTATGATTTATTGTAACTTTACAAGATAGCCATGAGCTGAATTATCTATGGGGAAATGGCTTGTTCACCATCTACTGTGAAACCTGATTTAAAAATACTACACTGATACCTGCCAACAAGCTCATGTAGTTCCCACTATTCCAGAAAGCTTAGCACTTAGAGAATAGAGAAAGAAAATGTAGCAATTAGACAACAGAGAAACTAATGCAGTACATTGTCTTTCTTTGACATTGGAGTGGTTTATATGTATGTGAATGTTTTAGGATTGCACTAACTTGAAAGTAATGGTGATCTAGGCTAGGGAGAGAAGTTACACATGAACTGGTGTAAGTGATCATAAACCAGTTTAAACCTGTAACAGAACAGAAGTTCAGTGCACATAAACAGCATTCAAAATGGCTGAAACTGGTTTAAGATAAACCTGGTTGAATGTAGTATCAGACTTAACAGATTTAAGTCAAACCAGTTTAAGGAACTTCTGTCCCAGATCCTTTCCTGGTTTAAGTTAACACACAGTCCCCCAGCATCCAACAACCCAGGATGCTTTGCAGCCCTAGGCTGGAATGTGCTGTCTCCTCCATTGGAGCGGGGTTGGCCCAGGCCCTCTGCTCCCTACCTGAATCACTATCACTGCTCTAGCTGTCTGAGAAGGGGCTGGGGCTGGGGGTAGGAAACCATGCTCAGGACTGCAGCTGGGGTGTGCCTGGCAATTCAGGCTCAGGCTTCTTGAATGTCTGTACTTAGCCCTACAGACCACCCTTTCATACTTGAGATTTATTTTAGGCTCCCCATTCTGGGCCACGTGTTGGGTCTGGATCAAGTTCTACCAGGATCCTGTTAGAAACTATACATTCCCATTGTGAGAGTTGTTGAAAAGTGATATGAATTAATCTGGGAAGCAGAAATTATAAAATAGATTCTCATGGCTCAAGAAATTTTATATCCAATTGAGAGCTTTATATATGTGATGTAGGTTGCATTTAATCCAGGTGCTAAAAGTTTAGTTATCTTTAAGCCTGTTATTCATAATGTATAACATCTGGCTCTGTTCTCTTTCCTGCTCTTATTGTTTTTACATTGGAAATATAGCTATTCAATCTGTCTACCACAATCGATCTTCCTTATGTCTTGCTTGAACTTGAATATCACAAGTTTAAAACTCAACTGCAATTCACTCAATTCAATTCAGTTGAGAGCCACCGGTCCCAGGTGGCAGCACCCGGCTTCCCTCCCTCATCTGGCAGGCAGATCGGAGGCCCACAGCCCAGGAAGGACTGGCACAGCCCCCTCAGCCCTCCTGGGGTTCCAGGCTCCCATCTGCCTGCCAGATGAGAGAGGCTGTTTTGAGCTTCCCCATTATAGTGAACTGGTAAAACATCGAAACAGTGTCAAAAGAGCCTCACTGTTTCAACAAAGTGAAACGGAACAGCTGTTTTGAATTGAAATGAAATTTGAAATGAAATGCTGTTCCATCAAAACCTTGAAACTCAAGTCAAAATGGAACAGTGCCATTTCACACAGCCCTAGCAGCCAGGAGCATAGGCTGGCAGTTTGGAGAGTAGCATCCAGCTGGTAAGTCTGTTGTGGGGGGAGGGAAGGGGCTTGGGGGGGCAGATTAAGGCTCCTGCAGTGAGGGAGGAAATGGGGCTACAGCAGGGGAAGACACTGCACAGCCGGGGTGGGGCAGGGCATGGAACAGAGCCATGAGCAACTTGTTCAGGGGGCATGGGGATGGGAGGAGGCTTCTGCTGTTACATGCACCCCAGGAGGGCATGGGGGGCATGTGCCCCTGGATCTGTACATGGGGTAAGGGCGGGCTGCCACTGTACCAGGGCTGTGCTGAGCTGTTCCCAGCAGAGGGGTTTAGACAGGACTGCACTCAGGGCAGGCAACAGCAGCACTGGAGGGAGGTTACAACAGGGGCTACAGCCATCCCAACATTCACTGTAGTCCATCACAGCGCCACCACTGCCCACCCTGAGCATAGCCTGGCCTGGCCCCCTGCTGGGAAGAGTCCAGCACTAGCCCTGGCTCCAGCCTCCAGTGGCATCCCACCCTCGCCCTGCACACAGATCCGGGGGGCACCCCTCTGTGCCCCCCGCGGGGTGGGTGTGGCAGTGGGAGCCACCTCTCCATCCCCTGGATGAGCTGCATCCCCATCCCACGCCCTGCCCTGCCCCAGCTGGGCATCGCCTGCCCTAGCCCCACTCCTTCTCTCACCACAGAGACCTTGATCTGCCCCCTCTACTCCTTCCCTCCTCCCTTGCCCCTTCCCCTACAACAGACTTACTGGCCAGATCCTGCTATGCAAGCTGCCAGGTCAGATATCAGCAATTGAATCGGAATCGGCCCATGTGGCTTGTTAAAAATCAGCAATCTGTATTGTCCCAAAATTTTTTTATCAGTGCACCCCTAATATTTTTTATGTATTCCTCCAGAGGTAAAGCACCTTGCATTTGTCCACATTAAACTTCATCCTGTTAGCTCTAACCCAACTTTCCAATTTGCCAAGATACTTCTGAATTTGCTTTTATCCTCCAACATGTTCATAATTCTTCCCAGTTTCATGTTGTCCATTAATTTGCTCAAGAAACTTCTTATGCCAGCATCCAAATAATTAATAAACACATTGAACAGCACCAGGGCCAGGACAGACCTCTATGGGTCTCCATTTGAAACTTCCTGCCATTCAGACATGACCCATTAATAATTACCCTTTGCTTGCAGATATTGAACCAGACATCTATCCACTTTGTAGTAGTTTCATCTAGCCCGTGTTTCTTTAGTTGTTTATGATGAATTAATAAGTATGGTATTGCCAAGCAATTGCTAGGCATCTACCACAGTGCAAAATAATGGCCTCTAAACATCAATGTGGAGGTTCCAAATGCTTGATTCTACCTATTACACTGAGGTCCCTCTTGGTATCTTCTATCCATCTTCCCACGTAGAGAGGAGAGAAGATTTTTTTAAAAGAGTGGAGTTGGGATGGGGGATTCAGACAGGTATGTAGCCCAATTTATTGATGACATAGTGGATACTTTGTGAGCTTCTTAAATGAGAGAGAGTAGACAATGGATCTATAAAATACCTTCATAATGTTATTAGTAAAGTTGTAGCTTACCACTCAAATCCATCTCTGTGTTTATTCTTTATTTTCCTGCACATCCTGGCTAGTATAAGGGTTTTGTAATTTTTTTCTCATGGATATTCTCTTTGCATTCATTGAACTATTCTTTTGCTTAAGTTTAAACATGTATTTTAGTATTTGTAGAAACAAGAGCTAATATGTTTTAAAAACTTATTTAAAACTGGCATGAAATCTTGTCATTTCCCAACAAAATTACTTAAGTTTTAACAAAATAGTTATTTACATTTTCAATAAGTTAACAATGTAATTATGAGATTTCTCTGTAGCCAGAGGACAAAATTAAAGAAAAAATAAGCTACTAAAATTGGTCTTCTAAGGCCATATTTAAGCACCTAAAATAGGATGTTCAAGTGATTTAGGAGCTGTATTCACATAGAATTACAAAACATAATATTGATAGAAGTGTGTAATCTGGTCAAAGTATTTCAGCTTCTTTGATTCCCTGGAAGAATGGAGTTGTGGCAAAAAGTAGAATCGCTGAGTACTAACCATGATATGATGCTACTGCACAGTAGTAACAAGATACTGCACAGTAAGTGTCACTAGGCAACTGTGCTAGTGTTAACAGTGACAATTGCAGAACCATGGTTTCTATAGGCCACTGCATATGCACATTGGCATGAATGCAAGGAAGATATGAACTGTCGACCCCTTGATCTACTTTACCTCAGACTGGGATGGAAAAGTACCAGTGTGGGCATTAGAGTGAGTGTGACACACACAGAACAGAGGGCCGTGTGCAGCAGAAGCTGCTGGGTTTGTGTGGGCAGTGTGCAGCAGGGGTGTTTAAGGAATTTTTCACCTCAGAAGGGGCATTACTCTTATTGTAATTGTATAGTAGTGCCTCAAAGGAGTGAGGTAGATAGAGGGCCCATTAGAGGGTCATTGGTGGGTTGCTTGGCATTCAGGATCATTGTACATGTGAGGTTATAGGGGTTCAAACTCAGAAGCATAGGCTACATGTAGGAGGGACACGGGTTGGGTATATGCCTCCCCTGAGATGGCCCTCACTGGCCACGGAGTTGGGGTGCTGAGAGAAGTGCCAGCGGCCCTCCCAGTTTTGCCACCAGTGCTTCCGGGGTCAGCAATTGGCCACTGGGGGACCCCCACCCACCCCCAGTCAGCAGTCGGCTGCTAGTGCCTCCCCAGACTCAGAAGGCTCCAGTCACCCATGCTCAGAAGTTTGAGTCAAGTGGAATACTGTGTGGATTTTACTAGTTCAATTATTGTCTTAGTCGCTGCTGGGTGATAGCCATTAAGTGAGTAGCAGAGGCGTGGTTAAAGTTTGGGGAGATTTGTTTAACTATTTTATGGATGTTACTTACCTGTTTGACATTATTCAATTAAATAAAGCTTGTAATTGTATACACCCGTAGTGAATTTGTGATTTTGGTATGCTAATCAAAGTTTACAGCCAGCTAGAGTTGGGCTGCAGATTTATAGCTGGCATTTGGTACAGACCACTCTGCCACCACAGGCTGGCTAATTCAATAATTGACCTGCTCCTTTAACACCAGGACACTACTGCATGGCAATGCTAGTTACTAGGGCTGTGCGAAGCTTCAGATGCTGATTTGATTCAGTCTGATTTGGTGGCCAAATCTCCAAATCAAATCAGGGGAGCAATAAAAAGGTCTGAATCAATTCATGCACGGAAGTGGAAAGGGATCTTGGAGTCCTAGTGGACTCCAAGATGAACATGAGTCGGCAGTGTGACGAAGCCACCAGAAAAGCCAATGGCACTTTATCGTGCATCAGCAGATGCATGACGAATAGATCCAAGGAGGTGATACTTCCCCTCTATCGGGTGCTGGTCAGACCGCAGTTGGAGTACTGCGTGCAATTCTGGGCGTCGCACTTCAAGAGGGATGTGGATAACCTGGAGAGGGTCCAGAGATGGGCCGCTCGTATGGTTAAGGGCCTGCAGACCAAGCCCTACGAGGAGAGACTAGAGAACCTGGACCTTTTCAGCCTCCGCAAGAGAAGGTTGAGAGGCGACCTTGTGGCTGCCTATAAGTTCATCACGGGGGCACAGAAGGGAATTGGTGAGGTTTTATTCACCGAGGCGCCCTCGGGGGTTACAAGAAATAATGGCCACAAGCTAGCAGAGAGCAGATTTACATTGGACATTAGGAAGAACTTCTTCACAGTTAGAGGGGCCAAGTCTGGAATGGGCTCCCAAGGGAGGTGGTGCTCTCCCCTACCCTGGGGGTCTTCAAGAGGAGGTTAGATAAGCATCTAGCTGGGGTCATCTAGAGCCAGAACTCTTTCCTGCCTATGCAGGGGGTCGGACTCGATGATCTATTGAGGTCCCTTCCGACCCTAACATCTATGAATAGGGAGTTTTCTCTGAGTCGATTTGGAGAGCTTCAGAGAGCTTTGGGCAGTCCCCACCTGCTGCAGCAGGGAGCTGCAGCCAGACTCAGATCTGGTAAGTAGGGGAGGGGGAAGGAGGGGAAAGGGGACCATGGGGGACCCCCACCAGGCCCCATCCCCTGCCTGCTCACCCAGCCCCCACCATGGCTACCGTGCCTGCTGCTGTATGGGGCGTTTCTGCCATGAGCCCCCTGACCCCTGCCTGCTCCCCGAAGCCCCCCATGGCTGCCCTGTCTGCCTCAACTCTGGCCCAAAAAGCCCCAAACCCACCTGCTCCTCCAGCAGCCTTGGGCATCTGGAGGACTTGTGCAGAGCCCCCAATGCAGCTTGGGGCAGTGGGGATCACCCTCTGCCGAAGAGGAACTGATGAGCCTGGGGGCTTTTTTTTAATTTTATTTTCTTAAAGGGTTGGAGTTGGGGTGGGCAAGACAGCCATGGGGGGGCCTCCCATGCAGCATGGGGCAGTGGGGATTGCCTCCCACTGGACAGCAGCCGATGAGTCGAGACTTTTATTTTCAAAGTGCCAAGAGCTGGGGCGGGTGGGGCAGCCATTGCTGGGCCTGCAAGAGCTGGCAGTGGATGGGTCTGTGTGATTTGGCCGAATCGATTTGGGACAGTGATTCGAATCACTGTCCCCCGAATTGGCCGAATGCGAAGCGAATACCAGCCACTTCGCACAGTCCTACCAGTTACTGTGCTGTCATTTAGTACTTGGTTATGCAAGTACTAAATGGGTGCATCTACACAAGACATTACTGCCCAGTAGCTTGTTGCAGTAACAACTGTACAGTTGCAGTAACAACTGTGCAGTCCCCCGCTTGATGTAACCTTTGAGGTGGAAAGGGCACTGTAAAAGGAGAAACAATGATATTGTGGAATAGGATTTATTGTCAAACCTTCAAACATAAAGTAATGGATTTTTATTTTTCTGGCATCTTCATTCTTGAAGAAGAGGCTTCTGTTCACAAACCCTGTTGTTAGTAAAACTGTACAGGATTCCTACCACCCAGTTTGGGCCACAGATGTTGGAGTTTTAAAATGGAGACAAAAGCCTCAAAGATTCTTTTCAAAATGATTGAGTTTGATGAGGGACAGGAAAATGAACAGTTCTTCATGATAGAATACTTAATAGCATTTAGACATATTTGCAAATGTTTTCATAACAGGTGGAAACAGATTCTTTATACCGAAAATATTTTTTTCTTTTTCTGATTTATGTATACATTAGTTGCATGTAATGTTTTTAAGGGTGCAGACTGTCAGGCCCCTAGCACTTAGTTACATGCTTAACTGTGGGTGAAATTACACATCAGCATTAGCAGGTGCTAATTGTAAGGAATGTTAATTTGTGTTTAGGTTAATGGGCTAGTGATCAGTCACACATTATGGGTTCATACCCTCTGTAATGCGCACTGCTCAGACCTGTTGCTAGAGGGCTGGTGAGCAGGGGTGTGGCTGGGGCTGTAAGTCCCAGTTATCTAGGTGCAGTATAGGTCAGGGTTGAGGAGACCTTCCATGTCCCAATCTCCCCTTCTACCCTCCTCAGCTTCTAGATCTGCCCTCTTCCTCCTTATAGGCCTCTCCATCCCCAGATTGCTGCCTTGCCATCCCAATCAGCCCAGAAGCCCTGTAGTTGCCCAGCAGCTACTCAGCCTCTGCCCCCTCACCCCTACTCCCCACTCAGTGGTGGGGCTAAATGGGGTCTGGACCCAGGCATATGGGGGTGGCATGTTCTGCAGGAATCCTAGGAGCAGGCAGGGAGGGGGGACCTCCCCAGTATCTATTCTGCCACTCTCAGGCTGATTGAGGTGGTAGGGCAGTGATCTGGATGTAGAGGGGCCAATTCAGAGCAAAAGTGGGGGTTGGAAGGACAGTTATGGGGTGGGAGGGCCGCAGGTAGTGATCAGGGAAGCAGGGGAGAACTAGGGCTAGAGGCAGGCAATTTAGGCAGCAATGAGGGCAGCAGCCTGCAGCTTCCTGCCCATCCACTCCCTTTTTCCCCACCTCCACTCTTGCTCTTTTCCCTTCCGCTATTGCCGCTGCTCTCCTCTTCCCTTTTTCCAGCCCCACTTCAGCCCTTTCCCCTCAATCTCTAGTCACCTGTTGTCTGGCTATCCACAACTGTCAGTCTAGGGCCTTAGAGTCCGAGATGATGGCTAGTCTACTTGGGAACAGAGCCTCCTGGAATACTGAAGGAGCACAAATTGGTGGTTTTATTTTGGGTGAACACCCAGAAGTTAATTTAATTTGATCTGGGTAGCATAGCTGAAAGATAATCCTTGCTGGAAGTGGCGTAACTTTAAGATGTTTAGACAGCAGTTAGCACTTTTTAATAAGCCTTAATGTACAATTGTTCAATTTTTAAATTCTCTTAATATGGTCTGATTATAATGTGTAATCTCACCCCATGATTTAAAGGTTTTAAGATCCACTAAAGTCAAGAGCATAATGAAATGTTTTGCTGAATTGGGAGCCAAGTGCTGAACTTTGATGAAGGAATTAAATTAGTTTTTTTTTAACACCACTGTATGACTTTACATCCCTACTCTTTTTCTTTAGGGGTGTGCTTGTTTTCAGCTGCCAGTAGTCTTAGAAAGTCAAACTTGGAAGCTGCAAGGATGCAGTGACATTAAGATGGGAAAAAGCAGGGTTGTGGTTTGATCTTTATTTCTGTTTAAATAAAAGCACAAATGGGTCAAATAATTTTAGCAGAACTAATAATAATAAAAAAATTGAAACTATTTGTACCTGAAGATTTATTTTTAAATGTGATTCTTGTCATTTCCCAAAACAAAAATAAGGACATTTAGGCCTGAGATTGGGAAATGTTTACAGTTTTTAGTTCAAACAATGACATTGCTTTAAAAGCTGACACTAATGTATAATTGAGAGTGAATGTTTAGATTGCTCCAGTGTCAGGTTTAGAACACAATATCCCTTTAGAGAGTTTTTCTAAATGAGTAATTTGTTCATTTGATATTTCTTTAACAGACGTTATCGCAGGTAACAGTTCTCCTGAGGATTGGCTATATTATCCTAACATTGACCTCCATGGGATTGCTTATGGACAAAAGGCAATATATATTTTTTCTTTTTTTATTTCCTTGCTTCGAAAAACTGTAATAATAACAAAAATTCTGTTGCGCATCACAATCATCCCATATAAAATGTGGAAATTGCAGATATACCAAAATGTTTGTGTTAATCAAATGCAAACAGTTTGTTTGTACAGTGCAAACTAAAGACAAAATTATGACACGCTTAAAAATAACATCTGTTGGGAGAAGTCTTGGAGACTTCCTGAGAACTGTAGTACTGCTCACAAGGCATGTTTATATGAGACATTTACAGTGCAGTAGACTGATTACTTGTGCAGTAAATGTCACACATCTACACATACACTTTTATTAGGCTGGAGTAAACTAATTTACTCCACAGCAGGATGGTACTTGTAAAAATAATTACTATCCACTGCTCTGGCTGGCTGGGGCACAAGGGTGCTTCAGTATGGGGGCTGCCAAATTCCCCAATCTCAGCCCTGCACTGAAGCACCCTTGTGCCCCAGCCAGCACCTCCACAGCTGGGTGCACATGGAGAAGGCACACCCAGAGCAATAAACTCTGGAGCGATAAGCACCGGACTTTATTGCTTTGCATTAATATGCGTGTATAGACACGCCCAGAATGAGCAATATGGCCCCAGAAAATAATGGAAAAGTCTTTCCAATGGAGATATTTTTTCATTTAACATTCTGGTGAAATCCAGCTCTGTTTTAAATCCATCATTCATTTTTTGCTTGCAGAGAAATATTTTGATTTATGTACATTAAAACTTATTTTCAGGACAGGAAAAATATGCAAAATCTTACACAGTTTATAATGTAGATAAGTGTAAAGAAAGGAAAATTGAACTGTGAGGAAACAGACTCAAATTATAGATGAGGATTGTGGGAGGGGAGACAGAGGCCCCCCTCCCAGCATGTCCCAGGACCCCGCCCGATGAGCCCTGATACTTACCACAGGGGTAGGGATGAGCAGCAACTGGGGGAAGATGCCAATGCAGGCTTGGTGGTTCCACAGCTACCTGAACCTGCGAATCGGCGATCCCTGGGGGTGGAGCTTGGGAGCAGCGCAGGCTGCTCAAAAGGCAGCTGGGGAGACACCCAGCTGCTGGGAAGGAGAGACGGAGGCTGCCAGCATGAGGTGAGCAGTGGAGCCAAGTGAGGAGCAGCGGGACGCCAGCGAGCAAGGTCAGGATGCCAGCGCAGAGCCCCAGATGGTGGGTCAAGCGGAGAGGAGCAGGATGCTGGCAGGGAGTCACAGGTGGCAGAGCTGGGTAGGAGCAGCAGAGCGGGGCTCAGGGCAAGGAGCCCCAGTGTCCGACAGGGCAGCCCAGCAGGAAAAGCCCCGGGGCGGAGCTTGAGGAGCCGGAGTTGGCCAGAGAGGCACGGCAGGGAGAGGAAGGTTGTCCCCACAGTCGCAGGCAAAGATCAGGTTCTGTGGGAGCGGCCAGATACCCCTGTGGGGAAGGGTGGTGAGTGATGCTGAGACTTGGTGGGCGGCTGGGTAAAGAAAGAGGAGCAGGCAGCAACTGGCCCAGAACCCGGGGGGGAGGGGGCAACTCCCACCCATTGGTGGGAACAGGAGTGACTAGCTCCCAACCTGTGGGCCCCCTGGAAAGAGTAAGTGGAGGGATCGACATCAAGTCTCTTTCTCTCCCCAGAAAGGCAGAAGGGTCCAGGGAGCCGGAGTCCCCTGTACTCCGTCAGTAGATGACTAATGCCTTCGCAAGGAGTGAAGGACCTTTTTGAGTTATCATTACCCCAGGCTGGGGCATGTTTAGTTTGTCCACGGGTTGGCCTGAAGATTAAGGATCAGTCCCATGGTGATTGATGGCCGAACACCTTATCCCGCTCAGGGTGGGCCTTGTGGGTGAGGAGAGATCACCCTGGGGAAAGGTACAAGGAGGTTGAGCTCTCCCAGGCCATGGATGTGGTAAGGGTGGGGTAAAGGGGAGGTTTGGAGCCCCACGAAGAAAGACCCAGGGCTGCATCCCCGCTGGGACCACCGACAGGGAACTGCCTTCCCCATCTATCAACATCAAAGTGGTGGCAGGAAAGTAGGGGCAGTGCTCAGAACCATCTAGGTGGCCCTAGGGTGTGGTCTCACCCTGATGTCACTAGGAAGGAAAGCACCAGCCAAGAAGAGGCCAATGCCATACAACACCTACCAGCGATAAAGATTTTTCATAAATTACCCATATACCCCCTCCCCCCATAGCTTTCTAATAAACAATTTACTTTACCAATAGGAACCAAAGGGCCATAGTTTTATTCAGTCTCCTAGTTGAGACTCTGTTGTTTTAGAGATTAAGTTAATAGCACAAGTAAATAATTTAAAGATTAGGTACATTACACAGGTTGATCCACACATCAAGTATTACAAATTCTGAAAATTCAAAATTACAGTTCAAAAAATGAAATTCAGAGAATTAAAAGGGGACAGCAGAGCAGCTGCTCTTCACCAACTGTCCATGTGCCTTCTCTTGTGCCATAGTAACTTGAAATTAAACAGGGACAGCTTAGCTGTGTTCCCTTCAAGGGTAAAATTCCCCATCCCCCTTGAATTTGCTGTACTTTGTTAGTTTGCCCGTACTCTTAATATGTATACTCCAAATCGGGTATAGTTTCTCATGCCATTCCATACAATCATGGGACTTTAGTGTCTAGTTTTGTGTTCTTCTTTATCACTAGGGACCTACTCAAATCACGATTTAACGGATTTCATGGAAATCACAAAATTGGGTAATCTCCATGAAGTCTATAGAAAAACAAAACAATCAAACAAAAAAACTTACTAAAAATAAAATGCTGGCTCCCCTTGTGAGCCAGCAGTCCTCCCGGCCACATAGCTGCGCATGAAGAGCACTGCCAGCACTAAGGTGAGCAGGCAAGATGACTGCCACTCCTGCCCCTCATTGCTGATTGGCAGAGGGCTGCCTGTTATGTGGCCCCACCCCTCTCCACCAATCAGTGGTGAGGGGGAGGGGCTGCATGACACAGCTCTCTCAGCCAATCAGTGGTGGAAGCAGGACTGTATGATGGACAGCCCTTTCTACCAATCAGCAGCAGGGGGCAGGGCCACCAGGGCCCCTAAGCCAATCAGAAGTATGGAGAGAGGCACATTACCATAAGCCAATGAAAATAGCAGCTGACCCTACGATCTGCCTGTGAAATCAACTGGCCGCCACCTTGAGTTGAGCGGACCCCTATTATTCACTGACATTTTTAACAGGTAACACACACAAGAGGGGGGAAAATTGCATTAATTCATTTCATTATTTCTTTATTTTTGTTTCTAGACCTGAAGCAGCTAGATGGGAAACTGTCCGTTGCACAGTTTTTCTAGCTCTGCAGAAACTTGGTTATATAAAAACTTATCCACCCATGATGTTTGCTTATGAGGTAAGGCATTTGTTCAGAAGTATGGAGCATACAGTCTTGATCTTAGAATCTGTATTTTTCTCTGTATCTTTTTTTTTCAAAAGATGAACATTTAACTTTTTTTTTTCTTTTAACTTATTATCCTGTTTTGAAACTTTACCCAAAGTAAAGCTGTTAATTTTTAAACATTACAAGGCAAACAATGTGTACTGCCCTTCAAAGCAGAAATAATATATCAGTAAACATAAAGTTTAAAATGCCCTACCATTAGATTCAACATATTTCAAGATCTTGACTATTCTCAAAGACAATAGCAAACATGAATGGGAGTGTTACCAATTGTTGAAAGTGAATTTGGATTGAATGATTTTGTATCTTCACATGGCTCATTTGTGTATTGTTGATTCACCTTTTGCATTTTGGGTCTGCATTTAATATGAACTATACAGTTGCTTCTCACACGATGGTATGTTAGGATTGTGCTCATTCAGCTTTATGAATGTTCTGCTAGACTTTAGGAGAGAGTGGCTATCAAACAGTTTACTTGTGGGATCTGGCTGTATTACCAGGGTCCAAATTCCTTCCCAATCATATGACAAAA
This sequence comes from Alligator sinensis, assembly GCF_000455745.1. Lineage (NCBI taxonomy): Eukaryota > Metazoa > Chordata > Crocodylia > Alligatoridae > Alligator > Alligator sinensis. The sequence continues at coordinate 108,277 of NW_005842943.1, forward strand.
ATCAAAGGTGACTGAATGAAATGCCAAGATAATATGCAGCAGGATACTTATATAAGCAATATAAAAAGAATGTGTTAAACATAATAAATGGTAGTTTTTGATGTGGGTGACTTTTTAAAAGGAATTCCTTCAGATATTTTCTTCTCTTCCCCTCAGCAAAATTAAGTTGTTCTAAGAACTAAGATATATACGTATCTTTTGGTTATACTGGCAGAAGAAAAACCTAATGCCTTAAAAGTCAGATCAGATTTTTCAGTGTGTCAACTGAAATAATTCCCTGGACTTCAAAGGAGTTACACCAGTTTACCTCAACTGGCAATTTGGTTCCCAAAGACTTTGCGAAATGGGGCCAGTTCTTTTGCCTTTTTCCTGCCATGAGGCAAAATCACTATGGAAAAAACCCCATTATTTTATGGTGTCTTTTTCTAAGACAGGAAACAATATTTATTAGGCAAAACATAAAGCTAGTGAGCAAAATGTCACTATTTAAGAATTGTTTTAAATTTTTGGTAATTGTGATACTGGCGTCATAAGCTTGATTTGTAAATCAAAGATTTTTGTTTTCTTTTAATCAGCATCTGGTGGTACTATCACAGATGTTTTAAGGATTTAATAATTACGTTTTTTGTTTGAATTTGAAAAGCATAGCTAATGGAACATTTTTCCAGTGATCACTGAGTAACCTATTATAATGATATACTTAGAGCATAGAAATATTTGTCTAATGTATGTTTTGCTGCCCTAAAGCAAAAGGGATTTTATGCCAAACACACAGTCTCCGTTGGCAAAAAAAAAAAAAAAAAGTGCTTCACTTACTCTTCTTGCAGTGATATGTAAGTGCATGTGCATTCAAGATATACATGTGAATGTAAGTAAAAAAGGAGTAGATTAAAAGAAACAAGTTATTGTTTGGGGAAATAATTCTGATTATTTCTGGAGTAACTGTTTTCTATTCCGGCATGAAGAAATAAGCAATAGATAAAATCCAGTTTTAGTCTATTAATCCTTAATTTTTTTAAGTATTGTTTCTTTCTCCTTAATTCATTTCCTTCACTGAAATACAATCCTTCAGCTTCTGACTTAGGTAGCTTTTCTCCTTTTCTCTGTCTGTTTCTCTCACTCTCTGCTTGTATTCCATTTCTTCAGTGTTGTTTCTTTTCCTTTCATTGGGCCTTCTTCTCTTATGGTTTCTCTGGCTCCTCCTTTGTCTTTCCTTATTTTTATCTGGCTGGCTACTCAGCATTGGCAATGTCACAGAAACAATTTGTTCCCATGATATGTGTATGTGGGTTGTTTTTTAAGCGAGCTTCCTCCCAAATCATTGGTCAGTGGACAGACCAAAGTTTGAAATAGTAGATGTAATAAAATATTTTTTTTACATTAGTATAATGTTTGTGGATTGTGCTATAGCTGTGGACAGGTTTTTGACGTTACCTTTCCTGATACAGAAGGTAACACCTTATCTTTGTTATCATTTTCCATGTACATATAGTTTTTGAGCTCCCTGATAAGACTATCAACAAGCATGATAATTTGTGCTATGTGTGATGGTGGGATTTATGATACATATGATTATTTAAATAAAGTTGAGTAAAATCAAGAATTCATGTTAAAAAAAAAAAATAAAAAAAAGGGAAAGGCTACCAAACAGTCTTTAGCTCATAATTGTTTCTTCTGGTTAATGATATGGATGGATTTGAACCAATGAAAAATTTAGACAACTTCCTCCAATCCTGAGGGTAGGACTAGTGATTCTGTTTGTAATAGAAACCACTCACCTACCCTTTTTATTTATGTACAGTGGTATATTGTGATGCACACAAACGTACATCTCTCTAGCATTATATCATGCTTACTTTTGCTACCTTTGCCCATGCAATTTTTCATCTGCACCTCACTCTTTTTTCCTTCTGTTCCATGCACTCACACAGCCATGCTGGTTTTATTCACAATTTGAGACAGACATTAATTTAATCATTTTTGTTTGCTGCTTTTTGTCTCAGATGCACTTACACTTTCTTATCCTCTCACTTGCCCACATATATTATATCCATTTTAAGGTATATTTGTGTCTATTGTGTACTGATTGTTTAAATAGCTGTTCACTTATCGCAAAAAGGCTATAAACAAAGTTAAAGAATAAATACATAAGGATTTGCCCTGACATAAGAATGAAATAATCAGTAAAATAACTTAAATTGTGTGTGGGGAAAAAAAAAATCAAAGAAAAAAAACAGAACTCCTTTCTGGTAAGTTTGGTTGATTCACTTTTGTCAATGTGTAAGTTGCCTTTTTTAACAATTATTTAAAGATGTAAAGACAACTGATACAGCAATATTTTGTGTGCCTAATGTTTAATTGTGTCATAGAGTTCTTAAATGTATTGTCTGCATTGGATCACTGGCAGATTTGGTTTGACTTGATAACCATCTTGAATCATAAATGAACTTTTATAAATGTGCTGTTCATACATGTTCAGTCACTCAAATAGATTTCTTATAAAGTTGTGTGCTTCTGCCAGGAATATACCAAGTTAGTAAGATTTTGGAGTGGCCAAGAGGTGGATCACAGACTAGAATGTATATCATTTCCAGATAGTTCCTCTTCACTGTTATCATTAGGACTTTATGTTTGTTGTTGATGACCCTCTTCCCAGCTCTCTGCTTCTTTTGGTCACTGTCCACTGCCTTCAGGTAGTTGAGTGTATATGGGTGAGCAAGAAGAAAACAGTCCTTGTTCGTCACATGCTGTAGGGTTACTGTGTCAATAGGCCCAAACCAGGGACATCTGCCTCAACATCTGCCTTCCGATATTAGGACCAAACCTTGCATTCTTATTTTTGAACTGAAAGGAAAGTTACAGAGGCCAAGTTTCTCTCTCTTCCTCCTGTGCTAGTGTTTTAAAATAAATATTATTAACATGAGCCAGTTGCCTGAGTTAAAGCCTGGTAGTTTTGCATTGATTCATTACATTTAAATTAAGCCATAAAGCAAGAATGTTTTCTGAGAAGTATTGTTGAACTGGAAGGTGAATGTTGTCAGAGGATGAAACATTCAAGAAAAGATCAATGCCAAAAAACCCAAAAAAACATCAGATTGGACACCTCGCAGTGGACGAAACCCTAACCTTGACCGCTACATTGACTACTTCAGGGAAAGAATGAACAATGAAATAATCAGCAACACACGCCACCACAACAACCTCTCTCTACCAGAGAAAAAGGCCATAGAATCTCTAAGATCTAACCACCAAATAGTAATAAAACCAGCAGATAAAGGAGGAGCCAATGATTGTAAATAAACCTGGAAAATTCCTTCCCAGATTTTACCACCTGAAACTGCAGCTGTTGGCTGACACTATCAAAGCCTCACAATTCCAAACTCACGTGCAAATCTCATCAAGTGCAGACATTTCTAATTGATTCCAGAAGTTTTTCTTTTGCTAAGATCAGGGGGCAGAAGAAGAATAATGAGTGGCTTTTAAGCAGAGGGGGGAGGGTGATGAGCTTGGGGAGTGGAGATTTTAAAAGCTCCAGCTTGGCTGCTCTGCTAGAAATGCAGAACAATTTTACGGTCAATTGGCCAGAGCATCTGGAATCATACATCATAGTCTTTAGTTGATGGTGGTGAAGCCTACTCACAAACTGGCTAAGTCCAAAATCAGTAATGACTCTGCTGTCACACCTAAGTGGAAACTAACTTAATCTACTGCCAGGTTTAACTGAGACTTTTTCTAAGGGACATTGTTCCCCTTAGGGCAGTTGTCAAGAATATTGAAAGCCCAATACACTGAATGCTCGCTACACAGTATGGAAGACTTTTCTGCATGGAGCTAACATAGAAAATAAAGATTACAACTTGTGTTTGTTTAATTCTATGAGTGTTGACAAGACTTTTTATCATGAGGGTTTCTTCCCATCCCTTCTACTCCCAGGTTTGTACTGAAATACATTTCACATACACCAGCCTATCTTGTTAGTGTACAGAGACTACATAAATGCTGAGGTCATAAATCATAGCACAAGGTATAGAGCATTCAATCTAACAAAAACCAAATATGGAATATACTGTTCTCTGAAATGTGGTACAGATAATCATAGTGAGGGACAGAGAAAAATATTCTACAGAGCAGAAAACTATGGTTGATATGGAAATAATTCCTTATGAGTGAATATTTGTTTTAAGTCTAGGCTCATAAGTCACTCTTCTGACATTTGTAAATTACACTAACAAGTGACATAACAGCAAGTCTTTGTATGATGAAAGGAGATGTAAATCAGGAATATGATAATGTATCATATTTAGAGGGGCTGATGTGAAATGTGGAATACAGGGCAAACAAGTCCCTTAATACAGAAATATATCATATTTTTATCCAGTTAGTTAATACACTAGTTAGAAATATAACAAATGCATACTGGATCAAGCAGGAGTCCATTGAGTTCAGACTGTCATCTTTCACAATATCTAGTACTAGCTTCATCTAAAGAAGACAAAAGTATGCCTGCAGAAGGTACTTTTGACATAACTGGAGCATACAGATGCTTCTTTGTAGCTTTCATTAGAGGCTGGTTTATGCCCTGAGAGCATGACGTTTTTTATTTACCTTTCAAAACCCAGGACAAAGGGTGTTAATCTTTTGGCAGGAATTACCCATACTAATGCATAGGCATAGCCTCTCCTAGATCATCCCTAACCATTACTTATCAAGTCTCTCTTGAAGACCTCCAGTGATGGAGTTTCCACAACTTCCTTAGGCAGTCTATTCCACTGCCTCACTGTTCTAACAGAGAAGTTTTTCCTGATATCCAATCTAAACTTGCTGTGCTGCAACTTCAGGCCATTTTTCTGTCCTGCTCTCTACAGCTTATCATCTCTCTTCTTTATGGCAGCCCTTCAGGTATTTGAAGACTCCTATGCATCACCTCTTAAGCACCTTTATGGCAAGCTGAACATGTGATCAAGTTTGTTTGGCATGGTTTGTTCATAGTAAATCAAGGCTGGCTTGTGATCAGCCTTTCATTCTCCATAAAGATGGGAAAAGATAGCTTCATCCCAGAGTACTGAAAGAACTGGCAGAGGAGGTCTCAGAGTATAATAGAATGACAGAACATTTACATATTTATGGGAGACAGGTGAGGAATCAAAGGACTGGAAAAAGGCCAACATAGTCCATTTCGAAAAAAGAGGAGGACCTGGGGAATTACGGATTGGTTAACCTCACCTCCTCCTTATGAAATGCTCCAGTAAATTCCCAGGTATAGACCTGGGAATTTACTGGAGCATTTCATAAGGAGGTCCATTCCCAGGTATTAGAGGTGAGGTTAACCAATTCATAATTCCCCAGGTCCCCGTCCCCCCACCCCTTTTTTTAAAGTGGACTATGTTGGCCTTTTTCCAGTCCTTTGATTCCTCACCTGTCTCCCATAAATATGTAAATGTTCTGTCATTCTATTATACTCTGAGACCTCCTCTGCCAGTTCTTTCAGTACTCTGGGATGAAGCTATCTTTTCCCATCTTTATGGAGAATGAAAGGCTGATCACAAGCCAGCCTTGATTTACTATGAACAAACCATGCCAAACAAACTTGATCACATGTTCAGCTTGCCATAAAGGTGCTTAAGAGGTGATGCATAGGAGTCTTCAAATACCTGAAGGGCTGCCATAAAGAAGAGAGATGATAAGCTGTAGAGAGCAGGACAGAAAAATGGCCTGAAGTTGCAGCACAGCAAGTTTAGATTGGATATCAGGAAAAACTTCTCTGTTAGAACAGTGAGGCAGTGGAATAGACTGCCTAAGGAAGTTGTGGAAACTCCATCACTGGAGGTCTTCAAGAGAGACTTGATAAGTAATGGTTAGGGATGATCTAGGAGAGGCTATGCCTATGCATTAGTATGGGTAATTCCTGCCAAAAGATTAACACCCTTTGTCCTGGGTTTTGAAAGGTAAATAAAAAACGTCATGCTCTCAGGGCATAAACCAGCCTCTAATGAAAGCTACAAAGAAGCATCTGTATGCTCCAGTTATGTCAAAAGTACCTTCTGCAGGCATACTTTTGTCTTCTTTAGATGAAGCTAGTACTAGATATTGTGAAAGATGACAGTCTGAACTCAATGGACTCCTGCTTGATCCAGTATGCATTTGTTATATTTCTAACTAGTGTATTAACTAACTGGATAAAAATATGATATATTTCTGTATTAAGGGACTTGTTTGCCCTGTATTCCACATTTCACATCAGCCCCTCTAAATATGATACATTATCATATTCCTGATTTACATCTCCTTTCATCATACAAAGACTTGCTGTTATGTCACTTGTTAGTGTAATTTACAAATGTCAGAAGAGTGACTTATGAGCCTAGACTTAAAACAAATATTCACTCATAAGGAATTATTTCCATATCAACCATAGTTTTCTGCTCTGTAGAATATTTTTCTCTGTCCCTCACTATGATTATCTGTACCACATTTCAGAGAACAGTATATTCCATATTTGGTTTTTGTTAGATTGAATGCTCTATACCTTGTGCTATGATTTATGACCTCAGCATTTATGTAGTCTCTGTACACTAACAAGATAGGCTGGTGTATGTGAAATGTATTTCAGTACAAACCTGGGAGTAGAAGGGATGGGAAGAAACCCTCATGATAAAAAGTCTTGTCAACACTCATAGAATTAAACAAACACAAGTTGTAATCTTTATTTTCTATGTTAGCTCCATGCAGAAAAGTCTTCCATACTGTGTAGCGAGCATTCAGTGTATTGGGCTTTCAATATTCTTGACAACTGCCCTAAGGGGAACAATGTCCCTTAGAAAAAGTCTCAGTTAAACCTGGCAGTAGATTAAGTTAGTTTCCACTTAGGTGTGACAGCAGAGTCATTACTGATTTTGGACTTAGCCAGTTTGTGAGTAGGCTTCACCACCATCAACTAAAGACTATGATGTATGATTCCAGATGCTCTGGCCAATTGACCGTAAAATTGTTCTGCATTTCTAGCAGAGCAGCCAAGCTGGAGCTTTTAAAATCTCCACTCCCCAAGCTCATCACCCTCCCCCCTCTGCTTAAAAGCCACTCATTATTCTTCTTCTGCCCCCTGATCTTAGCAAAAGAAAAACTTCTGGAATCAATTAGAAATGTCTGCACTTGATGAGATTTGCACGTGAGTTTGGAATTGTGAGGCTTTGATAGTGTCAGCCAACAGCTGCAGTTTCAGGTGGTAAAATCTGGGAAGGAATTTTCCAGGTTTATTTACAATCATAAAATAAAATAAAAATCAATACAAGTTTGAAACTATCTAATGTGCCATTAAAATGAGATTTAAATTGGATTATATATTTATTTGATCTTAAAAAAGTAAAATGGTAGTTTATTATTAGGATCTTTTCAGTTCCCTTGCAATTTAGTTTTAGCTGTGAAAGAAGTATCTGTTATTACTTTTGTCATTTTAATTGCTTAACAAGTCAAGGAGATAGTGTGGGCTAACATAAATCAGAAATAGCATGTAAAAATGTATACAAAGTCCTCCTCCCCCACCCCCAACTGTAATGCAGAAGCACTCAGTAGACAGTAAGTGTTAAATAGTTGCTTTAATGGCTCTATAACATATTTAAACAGCTAACAGAATTGAACAAATCACGTAGCTAATTGGGGGAATTTTATTCTTTGGCCCTTTCTGAGCCCAAGTAATCAATAGTTGGCATATGCCCTTGTATAATGTTAAAATTAGCAAGTTAATAACCATGCAAAATAAAATGACTAAAACACAATTCTAGTCTTGAAGCAGTATCTCTGTAAAAATGAAATTGTGAGGTCTAGCATGCATTTTCTTGAAAATTTCCATTAAGATTTGCTCAGTTTATGTCGAAGTACTTCTTTTTGAACAGCCAGCACTGCTACAAGTCCTAGAAATCCAACCATATTTCCTTTCTGCTTGTTAAAACACATAAGTAATAAAGATTAAAAAATCAGTATTTAGGCCACAGTCCAGGCAACTGCCTTCACATAGGTGGGAGCTGAATCTGTGGTGAATCTCAGTGACTTTCGGACAGGTTCCAGAAAGGCAAAGTGACTAGCTGTGCAATACATTTTCAAGATTGGTATTAGCTGACAGTTTTGCTCTAAATACACAAAACCATCCTATCCTTCCTTGCTTGAACTTACTTTGTAGTTCTAGAGCTGGGAGAAAAGTGCCAAGTATTTTGTGTGGGAAAGTTTAAAAAAATATAAAATCTTTTTTGTTGTTGTTCAACATCTCACAATTTTTTGTTGAAAAATCAAAGAACTGATGACTTTTCCTGTGTTTTGAAACCCCAGAAAATGGAAAACATTTTTTTGGCAGAAATTTTTTTTTTTCATAAATGAACCAGATAATGCTAATCAAAGTAAAGCATTTCCTTGAAAAAAAATATTTTTTGGTTGAAAAGTCATTTTTTGTTGGAAAGAAAATTAAGGCGCTTTATGATCTACATAGAGCACTAACAGTACTTATTATTGGGTATGGGTCGATCAAACAATGAAATAAACATAAAAATAGAGGAAGACATAATGTGTCTAGATGTTCTGTTGTAACTTAGTACAGGATAGAGCAGATGTGCAAAAAAATCACATTAGATCAGCTGAAGTGCACTTACAAGGGGTAAGTCTCTTTTTACACCCACCTTTTTAATTCTGTACAGTTATTTCATCAGAATGCATTTTTGGTCATTACAGTGTGTATTGAATTCTTGAAGATATATTGGGAAGAAAGAAATTTACTTAAAGTTACGCATTTATTTTAATCCATATTTTGTATTTTAAGACATGAGCACAAAAAGAGTGGATCCTCCCAAGTTTTAACCACCCTTAACAAATACTTTAAAAAATGACGTCCTATTAAGACAAAATAGCAACAGGGAAACAACAGTCTTTCTCTGTTCAAAAGAAACAAGACAACAAATTGGAAATATCTTCATCCCCATTTCTCCAAATCCTAATTTTCTTCAAGTGAAAACCTACATCTAGCCCCCTCTCCATCTCTCCTCAAATCATGATCATTCCCAAATGTACTTTGCATTATGTCTACTTTGGACCCGAAGAAGTGAATTCTTGTTAAAGCTATTTCAATTTCTTCTTTTATGGTAGAAAAAACATACGCATCAATATCTCAGCCATGGTACATATCACTTGGGGAGAAGGATAGTCTGTCAGGTAGGCCAATCCCAAGCCATTTTGGGCTTCTTAGATCAGTATCAACAGGCAGTCAGTGCAGATGTGGGAGCACTGGTAATGTGCCCGTGGTGAATCACTTAAAGGTAAGGTTTGCAGATGCTAGAGGGGTACAGAGTATCACAGCTGTCTTGACTGCTGAGCTATCCTTGCCTCACTGAGTTTAGTGTCAGAAAACTTAGTGTAAAAAGTGTTTGGCTTTTGCAGCAACATCACAGGCAAATAACCAGCTCCCATACTAGCCCAGTTCTCCTGCAGTAGTTGGCAGAACTGGGTGGCCTTGCAGTGTGTTTATGTTGCATGTGCCTGGCCCTGTAGAATGATCCAGTGTCCAGTTAGTTTTCGAGTTATCTAGTGTCCTCCTAGTTCTGGAGAATCCTTTTGTAAAAAAATTTAAAATACTGCCACAATGCAGAGTATATTTTATCACAACACATACTTGTAAATAATTACCTTTTTTAAAATCCAAAAGGATATGCCCATTAGATTACTATTGCTTTCATCTCCAGTGTCAATACATACAATGAGAGTGAAGCCTCTTCTAAACTGTTTGCCTGTTAACAATATCTGAAATAACCACAGAGATTTAAAGCCTTTTTGTAACATCTGGTCAGCTGCATACTAGTTTCTAATGAGCTAAATACTTCTAGTCTAAAGTGGCCAGTGAATTAATTGGCTAAAATCAAGCTGTTCATTTTAGTGATTCATTTTTTATTATTGCTTTGCCGTGTTTGTCATTCCTTTCCTGGAGAGCTGTTTGATATAGAGTTTAGAGTCAGGAAATATAAAGAAACCAATAATGCTATATTTGTTTTTGTATTTAGATATTGCACAAGGCAGAGAGAATGTTTTAAAATGTCCTTTTCTTGCCAATGCCAAATAAAAATTGCCTGATGAAAGAAGATTAGCAAATGTTGTGTTTAACAACTGATTCCCAAGTGCAGAACACACAAAACACTTTGTATGTTTAAAAGTTGGAAATAGGTGTTATGGGAAAGAAAAGAATATTCAAAGCCATAGTTATCACTTGAGACTTAAGCAAAATAATGCAGTCACCCCCTATAGAGGCTGAGAGTGATCACATCTGTGGTGACAGGATTGGTTTATCTTCGTGTGGAGCCCATGTACTGCTTAGATTAGATTTATTTTGCTGATTAAGAGGTAATATTCAAATAAAAGTGCCTGTTTCTGGTTTGAAAAAATTAGCCTTTATGCAGAATAGGATGCTGCATTTTGTCTTTAGCTATTACCTGAATTTACTGGATACCTGCATATGACTATAAATCCCTGGCATGGATTCATTTTCCCTTTGTTGACTGTAGAAATGCTGGCAACACAAAACAGACAAGAGATTAAGTTATAATAAAAATGGTACTTAGGCAGGAGGTTAAAAAATTATCAAAAGTAGAAGTTAAACATGTTGTTTAATAGATCGTGCAGAAATGCATCGTATTCCCTCTGCCACTTTTGGCTGCAGGTACTCAAGTTAGATTACATAAAATCTTTGGGGCAGAGACTTGTTTCTGAAAAAATACATGCATGAAAAAATACGTACCACACTTTTGTGTGCTCAAAAAAAATGTATTGAGTCATCCATTTTTAAGTGGATGGTTAAAATCCACAAAATGTACTACTTTTGGATTTATTTTATTATCATCTTAATGTTCACATGAAGCTTACTAAATGATTGCCAGGTTCAGCAAGACTGATACTATTTTTCCTACATAGATGGTTTTAACATACTTTGTTTTTTGTTTAATTTTAAGGAAGTTTTGGAGAGGTACATCGTAGTATAGGAAGCAGCCTCTTTGGATCAGATTCTCTCTTAATGAAAGTTGCTGTAATGCCAGTAACCTAAAATAAGATGTTTCTGATTAAGCCATCAAGGAATTTGGCCCTTTTATGTTATGAGTGCCATTTAAAGACAATTTTTCAACAAGCAGGCATTTTATTGGATCTTTGCTGAATGAAGAGGATCAAATAACATAGACGATATCACAATAATATCTTGAAAGGTATCACAGATCAAGACTACAGTTTCAAATACTTACAAATTATAGAAAAGGAGATAGTTTTAGCCACAGTTAATAAATAAATCTCCCTAAATTCCTAATATCACCAAGACTGTAGACAGCAGAGTTGGTCAGATACAGATGCTTTGTGTTAAATTTAAAATAAAAAATAATTTAGCTTTTTAAAAATATTGGGTTTTCTACATTTTCAAGTTTTCCCTTCCTTTCTTTTTTGCATTTTCCTATTTTGTCTCTGGAATAGGAGTAAAAAAGTGAAGGGGAAGTAGTAGGGAGGAAGATATTTTTTCAGTTCTTCCTTGGAAAACGGGAAGCTGCAAAACAAACAAACAAACAAAAGCCATGATTTTTTGCTTTGATAAACAGGGCATTTGTAATTAACAGATATCTTGAACAAAACATTTTAACCAGGAATGATAGAGACTGAAATGTTTCCCTGTAATTTTATGTTAGGATTCTAAGACAAGAGGTATGGTCCAACCTTCCTATTCACTGTGAGCCTAGGATGTATTTTATTCAGACCATAGTAAGCATTACTATAAGTTAGGAAGTTTTCTGAGAAGTAGTACAGTAATGCCTACTATGATGTAAATAAGCCACATCCTAAGTGCAGGCAAGGTTCTTTGAGTAGATGTGATATCTTTTATCAGACCAACTGAGTAGTTGGAAAAAAGTTCTTAGCAAGATTTCAGACACGAATCACCCTTCTTCAGGCATAGGAAGTCTCCGCTGCTCTGAGACTCCAAGTAATGAGAGAAGCGAACAGTGTGACAGGATGTCAGTGAGAATGTAAATAGGTAGAAATTAGAAAAACAAAATGTAAATCAGGGAACGGAGTGGGGAAAAGACGGGGGGGAAAAGCCAAAGGTGAGTAAGGGCAGGTGGGGAGAGGACTCTACAGTAGTAGTAATTAAAGGTAGAAAAGAGGTTGTCTGTGAAAAAGGAAATAGCTGGAAATTAGGAAGACAAAGGGCAGAAAAGTAGGGGAGGGGAGGGGAGAAAGAGGGGGAGAAAAAAATATAAGAGGGCAGGTCTGGCAGGTACCTGATGAATCAGATGTCAAGCAGGCTGTAATGTATCATAAATCCAATGTCTATATTGAGTCCATGATTTTTGTATCTAGTAGATTTATGTAGTGGAGTTTGTAGGCTCATCTATGAAAGGTGTTTTGTAAGTTCCCTCTGAGGTTTAGAACTGAGAGATTGGAGAGGGAGTGATTGTCTTGTGAGAAGTGTGCCCCTACAGGTAGTTGGGTATTCTTGTCTTTGATAGATTTTCAGTGTGTGTCCATTTTGGTGCGCAGTTGTTGTTGTTTGGTTTCTCCTTCATATTTTCCATCAGGGCATTTGGTTTACTAGATGAGATGTATAACATTTCTTGAGGTGCAGGTGTAAAATCCAGGAATGGTGATGTTTCTGTAGTGATATTTAGTTATTGTAGGTGGTGGTGACATAGTCTGGATCCAGGACAAGAAAAGCAAAGCCTTACAAAACACCTTTGGTAGATGAGCCTACGAACTTCACTTCTTAAATCTACTGGATACAAAAAATCATGGACTCAATTAGACATGGGATTTATGACACACTATAGCAATGGTCTCTAACCTTTTTAAGCGGTAGATCACTTTTTGAATTAAAAAGCAGCCCAGGATCTACTGTGCACCATCCCCCCTTCCCCCCAGCCCAGCAGGTCTGTCTGTGTCTGTGGGGAGGGAAGAGGGCACAGATCAAGGTAGAGGGAGAAAAAATTATTTGGGCATGCCCACCCCCAGCAGGTAAGTCTGTGAGGGGAGGGGAAAGGGTCACGAGGGGGTGCAGATTGAGGCCCCAACAGTGAGGAAGGGAGTGGAGCGCAGGCAAAAGCAGGGCCTGGGGTGAGTGGGGCCCTGACCGGGCTGGCTCATAGGACAAATGGAGGCCTGCTGCGCTCGGGATGGGCAGTGGTGGTGCTGGGACGGGGTGTTATGGGGGCTGTGGTGAATTTTTGGGTGCCTTTAGGTCCCCGTCCCCCCCCATAGCCCTTCTCCCAGTGCTGCTGCCCCCGCCTAACCTGAGCACAGGCTAGTCCAATACCCCTGCCAGGAAGAGCCTGGCATCACCCTGACCCCAGGCCACAGTGGCAGCCTGCCCCGCATGCAGATCCAGGGGCACATGCCCCCCATACCTCCCCCGTTCCCCCCAGAGGAGCCATTTGTGGCTTCGTCCCATGCTCCACACCAGCTGTGCAATGCTTGCCCCAGCACCACTGCCTCCTTCATCGCTGCATGCGTGGCCCTCCCCACCCCTGCTGTAGCTGCATGTGCCCCCCCAATCTGTGTGTGGAGTGGAGGCAACTGCCACGGCATGCTGGGCTTTGTGCCCTGAGCCCCACTGCAGTTGACTCAGCAGCAGCCCAGTGTCACATGCGTTCTGCCACTGGGCTGAGCCATTCCCCCTACTTGCCTCACGGCAGGACTCACGTGGCTTTGCACAACTCCCGTGGCAACTGCAGCAGGGCTCAGGGTGCAAAGCCCAGTGCACAGCAGCAGCCAGCACCCCACGCACAGATTGGGGGGGCATGTGCCCCCCAAGCCTCTGCTGGGGGCCCCCTGTGCCCCTGAACTAACCCTCTAGGCTCCAATCCGCCCACCACCCAGCCCGGCTGGGGCCCTACTCATCTTCATCCCTGCTCCTGCCTGTCCTGCACTCTGTTCCTCACTGCAGGGGCCTCAGTCTGGCCCCTGCCCCTTCCCTCCCCCACAGATAGTCTCTTTTCTACCTTTAAATTCTACTACTGTAGAGTCCTTTCTCCATCTGCCCTTATTCACCTTTGACTTTTTCCCTCTGTCTTTTCCCTGCTTTACCTTTTGTTTTTCTAATTTCTGCCTATTTATATTCTCACTGACATCCTGTCACACTGTTCGCTTCTCTCATTACTTGGAGTCTCAGAGCAGCGGAGACTTCCTATGCCTGAAGAAGAGTGATTGTGTCTGAAAGCTTGCTAAGAACTTTTTTCCAACTACTCAGTTGGTCTGATAAATGGTATCACATCTACTCAAAGAATCTTACTTGCTTATGTCCTTAGACCAACATGGCTACAACCAAAAATCCAACTTCCTAAGTGCCAAACCTGTTAAAAATTCCAGTGCATTGTGGTATGCTGTGGGGAGCTGGAACCAATGAATAGCTGTTTACCTAATAGCCCAGAGCCCTCTCTGGTGCAGTGGGAGATAGAGACTGTATGTTAGTCCTAGCCCCCAGCACTGCACCAGGGTCTCCTGATCGTATTACTTTTGTGGATCAGTCAGTTAGCTCAACACATTAGATAATATGATCTGGAGATACTCCTTGCCCAGAAAAGTTCCAACTTTGCTACACTATGATTTAGGGCTGTTGGTTGTACCGTGTTGGTCTAAAGATATAGGCAGACAAGGTTCTTTGGGTAAATATGATATATTTTATTAGATATTTAGTTGGTCTAATAAAAGATCCTGCCTGACTAACCTGGTCTCTTTTTATGACCAGGTCACAAAGTCAGATGCAGGAGTAGAGGTAGATGTTATTTACTTGGATTTTAAAAAGGCTTTCAACATAGCGTCACACCCAATTCTTACAAGTAAAGTACGTAGCTGCAATGTGGATTTTTTCACAGTCAGGTGGGTGGAAAACTGGCTTAAGGGATGCACGTAGAGAGTGGTGGTGGATGGATCAATTTCTACCTGAAGAGATGTGGGCAGTGGTGTCCCCCAAGGCTCTGTCCTTAGACCAGTGCTGTACAATATTTTCATCAGTGATTTGGATGAGGGTGTAGAAAGCACTTTGTCCAAATTTGCAGATGACACCAAACTATGGGGTATAGTAAACACACTAGTGGGTAGGGAGTGAATTCAGGCAGATTTGGACAAACTGGGGAAGTGGGCGGATCAGAATAGGATACAATTTAACAAAGATAAGTGCAAAGTGCCGCATCTGGGGAGAGAGAATCACCAATACACCTATAGACTGGGAAGTACCATTCTAAGTAGCACAGCAGTGGAAAGGGATCTCGGAGTCATAGTCGATGCAAAAATGAACATAAATCACCAACATGATGAGGTAATAAGTAAAGCTAACTGCACTCTGTCATGCATTAGTAAGTGCATCACAAGCAGGTCTAGGGAGGTGATACTTCCCTTCTATGTGGCATTGGTGAGGCTGCACCTGGAGTACTGCATCCAGTTTTGGGTGCCACACTTCAAGAGGGATGTGGATAACCTGGTAAGGGTTCAGAGGTGGGCTACTCATAGGGTTGAGGGCCTGCAGGTAAGATCCTATGAAGAGATAGATTGAGGGACCTGAATCTCTTCAGCCTCTGCAAGAGAAGGCTCAGAGGTGATCTCGTGACTGTCTACAAACTCATCAGGGGGAGTCAGCCGAGAATAGGGTATACTGTGTTCATCAGGGTGCCCTTTGGGGCTATTAGAAACAATGGCCATAAACTGAAGGAGAGTAGATTTAGATTGGATATCAGGAAGAAATTCTTTATGGTGATGCTTGCCAAAATATGGAATGGGCTTCCAAGGGAGGTGGTGCTTTCCCCTACCTTGAACATGTTCAGAAGGAGATTAGACAAGCACCTGGCTGGGGTACTTGACCCCAGTGCTCTTTCCTGCCCAGAGCAGGGGGTCAGACTCGATGATCTAATAGGTCCCTTCTGACCCTAGAAATCTATGAAATCTAAATCTATAAAAGTGTCGCATTTACCCAAACAACCTTGTCTACACTATGATGGCACTTAGTACATGTTTTACTGTTTGAATGCTCAGACGTTAGCATTTTGGTTAAGTACAGAGAGTCAAAAAGATGGAGGCTGAATCAATTCAATCTTTGCAGGTTAGTTTAAACTGAGCAGATTGAACCAATAAGCAAGTGAACAGACATTCAATTTTGAGTCCTGAAATGCAACCACATGCTTGCAGTGGCTCAGACAAGAAGCTTGGGGGTGTTAGAGCACACCTCCCTGCTCAGCTGGACCAGACAGCTTGGGCCAAGGCAAGCCCACCCATCCTGCAAAGGGAGGGGTTGTGGGGAAGACGCAAAGCATCCTAGGATGCTGGGGGACTATGAGTTAACTTGAATCTGGAGGGGATCTGGGACAGAAGTTCAATAAACCGATTTAACATAAATCACTTAAGTTTGATCCATCCAGCTTTATCTTAAACCTATTTCCGCCTTTTGAAAGGGTTTATGTGCACTGAACTGCTGCTGTGTTACAGATTTGAACCAGTTTTTGATCATGTATACCAGTTTATGTATAATTTGTGTCCCTAGCCAAAGTACAGTCAAGTTGTCCTTACCATGCTTGTAGTTCCATCTAAAAGGCTAGTTCATGATAAAAGCAGAATATTTAGCAACTGTGAGAAAGGTGTCATTTGCCTGGTCTTCCTAAGGTGGTTACAAACTGCCCTGAGACATTGGAGATCAAGTGTTATCATCTTCCTTTTCATTAACTCACTATGAAATGGATATGGGTTTACAGTTTGTATATGGTCAGTAACATCCTGCCATTATTTTATTTTTGGTAGCAACTTAATTATATCATATTTGTTATGATCTAGTAATATCTTACACAAAAACTGGTTCTGGAAATCAGTGGAATGACTAATAGAAAAAG
Organism: Alligator sinensis; assembly: GCF_000455745.1. Taxonomy (NCBI): domain Eukaryota; kingdom Metazoa; phylum Chordata; order Crocodylia; family Alligatoridae; genus Alligator; species Alligator sinensis. Next base: position 125,148 of record NW_005842943.1, read on the forward strand.
CCATTTCTGTATATAGGTTCGAATCAACTCTTACTAAAGACCATACAAAGTCTTTCATTGACTTAAATGGGAGCTGGATTTGGCACCATGAGAGAATCACTAAGTCACTGGCACACTAAAACCAGTGAATTTTGCCAAATAATAAACAAGTATAGTAAATAATAATGTGATTTGTTTTCAGAAAATCTTATTTCCATGCTATCGTTTCCTTAGCCCTTACTGTTTTAATTTAGAACACTAATGTCCTTCACTTTTGGTAAAACTTTATGCCATCCTAACTTGAGGTTCTTCCTACAACATTTATAGTCTACTCTATATCAAAGCACTTACTAATTTTTTGCCAAGTTCTCATAATATAGTCTCAACGCGGCTAGATTAATCAAATCTCTTCCTCCCAAGGATGGAACACTGACTGACAGCCCAACTCCTGGCTAGAGGAGAGCTAAGAAAGAAGAAAACAATCTTTAGTGGATCCAGGTTTATTTTTCTGGCTTTGTAAAATCTTTGGCTTTCAAGACCTACTAGCATCAAATAAAAATCAGAAGCATCAAATTGCAAAACTAACAAAAATAATAGCTGTGAAAGCAGCATGCAACCCAAACTGGTCCACTTTCTTGGCCATTCCATATGAATCCTCCCCAGCCAGTTACTTCACCCCCTCTGCTGTCTAATTCTGATCCCTCTGTGGATAAAATTACATGGACTTCATGATTTTTGTTTGCTTTATGCTGTGCAGTAACCTATACCCTAAAAACCCCATACAAAAGCAAATTACAGCTAAAAAATTGTCTTTACTAGAGAGCATGTTCCATAGAAAGCTGAATGGAGGCATACTTACCAAATACTCCTGTCAGCATAGGTTATATCTGGTAACTGAGCAAGGGAAACCTTTTCATATTTTGAAAGTTGCATCAATGGATGAATTTATAATTTAGACTGGATATAGGGCACCTGTAGCTTGAAAGGTAACCACATTGTTGTTTCATTTATTAAGTGCTGCCAATGCACTTAGTGCTGTAAAAAAATACATATAAAAGCAGCCCTGCCCTCAAACACCCTGCTTTTTAAAAGAAAGGTGCAGAGGAGACGGGGGAAATTTTGAGAGAGTTGTTTTTGGGTTTCCTATAACAGAAGGTTAGGTGGAGAAGACATTTGTCTGATACAGAATGGATTTTTATGGCCCTTAAAAAAGAAGTGAATCTTGAGAGGATCAATGTAGGAAGAGATTGAGGGACTTTCAGGGACTAAGAAGCCATTTTATTTGTAGGGCAGTATGGTCAATGCTGAACATGGCAAAAGTTTCTTGTGGGATGTCCCAAGACTGAACACTAGGGGCGTGTGCCCTAAATTGAAGTGGTATGATTTTAAAAACACCACTTCAATTTAGGGTCCTTTAAACCCCTGTGTCGTGCACACACCTGAACTTACCTGCCTCTCCAGTGGTAGGGAGGGAAGAGTGAACTGCTGGCAGGTGGAGCGGTCCCTGGGCTGCGGGAGGGGGGCTGGTGCTTCCCTCTAAGGCAGTGGTGGCCCCCTCTCCCAGGTGACACCTGCCCACAGGCAACTGGCTTGGGGGTCCCAGGGGGCCCCGCCGCTGTGGAGGGAAGCACTGGGCCCCCACACAGCTAAGGCAGGAAAGCAGACTCCAGGGGAAAACAAATTTAAAACAGGCTCACAGCTTTTTTTTTTTCTTCTTGGGCCGAGCCTGCCTTCCCAGGCTGCTGCCAGGCTGCCTGCACAGGCTTTCTGCAGAGCCCCTGAGCTGCATGGAGCCTGGTGCTTTGCTCCATGGCTGTAGGGTAGCAAAGTAAAACTCCTCAGAGGAGTTTTAGTTTGGTACACCCCAAGTCATTTAAGGTGCATTATACCACTGAATTTGCTACAGTGGCTGGGATTACTGTGCAATATGCCGCCAACATATGCAAACACCAACACCATTAAAGCAGTGCAAAAGCATTTAATCCACTTTAAAGTGTTGTGCACACATGCCCCTCGTTTCATCTACACACAGCCTAGGACTTGTTTAGTATGTTCATGAATGACCTGGAAAGGGGGATAAATAATGAGTAGGCAAATTTTTCAGATGGAAAGTTATTTACATTGGGTTAGTTAAGACTAAAAAAGTGAGGAACTTCAGCAGGTCTTTACAGGGCTGAACCATTGGGTAGGACAAAGGCAGAGGCAATTTGCTGTTCATATATTCAAGACAATTTACACTGAAAAGAATAACAAGTTGCTGAATTCTGCATTTTACTATAGGCACACAACAAAAAAACAAATCATTGAACAGCAGTGTTCAAAAAAACCTCGGCTACTGACTGGTAGAGAGCCTCATGGATGGAGAGCAAATGAAACCCAGTATAAAGAAGGGCTGCTGTTGTCATTTCTTTTGAGGTGAACATTGGCAGTAAGCACTGCCATTTCTGTGATCCACTCATCAAAATTGCAGAGTTCAGACACCGCAGCTGAGCCCCCAAAGTGCACATTCAGGGGTGTGTTGGTTTTGTAGAACATTGCCTGCACAGGTTATACAGTATGTCTCCAGCCTGGGTGGTCAATACTCTGCAGTTATTACTCAGGCCTAGTAGAAAAATGTTTGAAGTTAGAAATCAGTGCTGAGGGACTGGTTGGTCTTTATTCTAGGTGCATACTAAGATTACTTTTGTAGTGTGACTGTATGCCTGGTATCTAGGATTTAACAAATTAGGACATGAATTTGACCTTGTTTTATAATTTGTTTAATGGGCAGTTGTTTTGTCTCAAGCTGCTGAGAAGACATTGTTGGTCGAGTTTGGTAAAGTTTGAATGAGTCAGTGCTGCAGATTCCACAACTGTTTACTAATACCAGTTAAGACTGTTATAGGACTTTTCTTTTCTGTCTTCTCACTATTACAGTTTTGTAGCCCTAGTACAGTACCTCTTACCAAAGCCAAAAGATATTACCAGTGCACCTCTTAAATTATTCTCAAACTGCCATCTATGACATTTGATCTTTAAAGTAAATATTATCTGAAATATGTAATTAAAATATATTCTGGCCTATCCTTTTTAATTGAGAAGGTTATCCATTCTTCATGGTATTTTTGCGGGTTTGTGTACATTATTAAGTCTTCATTATGTGCTATTGCTGCCATCAAGTGTAATTATATCATTATGCATGTGTGATGGTTGATACATTGCAATTTTTAAGGCATGCCAGTTTTCTAGAGATTATTCTTATGCAGCATATTCAGACTGCTTATCTTTAAAAGAAAGCTAAGTATTGCATGAAACATATCATTTTACTTGAACAGGAGCTGAAATATTGAAAAGTTTTGGTTGTATGCATTCTTTGAAGTGTATGTATGCATTAGAAGTATAGAATTCTTTGTTATTAGCTGAAAGCTCTGAATTTTAGTTACTTTTTCTCCTAATTTTTACTGGTAAAATGAACTGATGACTACCATTTTTCTCACTGTAAATAAATTGTTTTGTTAAGTAAATGATTCTATTAGTCTTATTGTTAATTTAATAAACCTACATATTAAGAAAAAAGCAGTTCTACAAAATACCTCTCACCAGTCACAGAAAAAAAAAATTACTAAGAAAATTATTGTTGCTTTCTTGATAATTTTCTTTAACCAAATTGCTTGCCTCGTGCTTTAGGGGTTTCATCTTTTCTATAAAGGTTTATAGTGGTGTATCCTTACCATATTATTGTTAAGACTATGATGCTAGGAAATTATGAATAACCCTTAATCCTATTGACTACACTATGCACAATCACTGCTTTAAGTTAGATGTGAGGTATCATTAATGTGATCTGTACCATGAAGGGTTGGGTTATAAATGAGACAATATTTAAGAATAAATACTATGTAAATACATGTTGTACAATACTGCTTTAAATAACCTTTTTCTTGTAGCAATTGAAATCTCCACCAAAGTCATTTTTATTACTTCAGCATCTAGGAGCCCTAGAACAGACCAGGCCTTGCTGTACAGAACAAAAAGATGGTGCTTTCCTTCAAACAGCTTATACAAAGCAGGGAACAACAGATGCATATAGACAAATAGTGGAACACAAGGAAACAAAGACCCAGTACTGGTCAGTGTAAGATGTGGTGGTTGCAGCACCCCAGAAAAGTAATTGTATTGAAGTTAGATAGATATCACAGCAAAAGAGTCTTGAACATAATGACGTAACTTTGCAGGTGTTTGCTGGAAGTTTCTCTGTATTATGACTAGCAGCACAGAAGTGAGTTTTAAAAAAAAGCAAATTAACACACAGATGATGAGGGTTACCACCATGGCCTCATCAAAAATGGAATATGACCTCTCCATACAGAATGTGGAATGAAAGTAGAGTAGCAATAAGTCATAAAAGGCCCTGCAGCCACTGGTGAGATGTAGAGAGAAGAGAGGCAAAGGAAAGTGACAGAATAGGACAGGGGTTTTCAACCATTTTTAATACGTGTACCGTCGGCAGCCCCCTTTTTAGTAAGTGTATCCCCAGGGAGAGGGGTGGTGAGTGGCTGGATGCTGGGTGGGGAGGGGCGAGTGGCCAGATGTGGAGCGGGGGCGTGGTGAGCAGCAGCAGCACAGCATCTGTGCAGCCCTGCTCTCACCCCAGGCTGGCCCACTCCACCCAGACCCTGCCCCTGCTCTCCCAGGGTTCTCTCTGGGACCTTTCAGAGTTCCCCCAGGGGTACATGTATCCCTTGTTGACAACCCCTGGATTAGGAAAATGATTTTTTTTTCCATAGCATTCTGGAATGATATTGATACATCTGCTTTTGCCCCAGCCAAGGACAAGGGAACAAAAAAAAATATTTTTAAAAATTCCACCCGTTGGAACCCAGCAGGGGAGAAGTACATTCACTGGGGAGAGCTGAGAGAGAACAACGAACAAAACTTTACTTGCATGTAGAGCAGCACCAACAGGAATACACTACTGCTGCTGCTACACGAGCTCGCAAGAGGCTGAGAAGCAAGAAGCAACTATTACTACTGCCTCCACTCCCTCCCTCTCTCCCAGCAGGGTTGAAGGCTATGGACAGGAATGTTTCAGCAATCAAGACATAATGACCAGAGCTTGACAAGCTTTTTAGCTATATGGATAGATTAGAAAGGAAAATTATACAGACACATAATAGAAGAAGATGCCAGATTTTGAGATAGCTTGGATATTAGAACTTGGAGCATGCTATGACTCATAGATGACACTGAAGTTATAGGACTCAGTGACACAGTGGTAATGATATCTAGAGTGATTAAGAAAGCAGGTATAGGTTGAAGGAGTGATTAAGAGCTTTGTTTTAGCTCTGTTGAATTTGAAGTGAAAGCTAGTTATCCATAAGAAAATATTAAAGGAAGAGATTGTATTTTGGAGAAATGTAAGCAGATCTGGAGTAGAGAGGTGGGTTTGTGAAATGTCAACATGAAGAGGGTAATTTAATTTTTATTTACGTATGAGATTACCTAGAGAGAAACTGTGGAGTGGGGGGAAAAAAAGGATGCAATAACTGGTTCCTATGGAACACTCACAGAAGTTTAGATTGGTTAATTGAAACAGTACAATTTGGCAATTATTTTATTTTGTTATTTTTTTAAAATAGAATAGACAAGAATATTTTGTGTCAAAGAAAAAAATAATTTATTTGGAAAAAAATCTTCTTTTCTTCTTTTCTATAAAGAGAAAAAGATGTTCTCCTATATATCTGGTGTTAATAGACATATCCCAAATGATTTCATTGGAGCTATGTTGACTTACACCACCTGAATATTTGGCTCAAAAAGTGTAGGTTTTCGACTTTCTTGGAGACTGAGTCAGAATTTCATTTATGGTAAATCTCCTTTATGTGATGGGCAGTATAATGGGGCTTAATGTTATCCTATAAAATCAATTGAGGATTCCTCTGGCAAGGGGCCCACCAAACATTGTGCTTTGGTCATTTTCTTACAACATTATGACTAACCTCTCAGACATCATTATGGCTCTGAGGCTTCTTTTAGTAATACTGAGATCAAATCAACCCCCGTGTGCATTAGATATTCCTATCAAGATGTGTGAAAGCATGTTTTGTTTTTCTTTGCACCTCCAACTTCTTAGGTACTGTGGACAGTGTGCTAATGTATCCAATAATTTTGGAATATGTGCCTTAATTGGTATGATACAATATTTTTAATAATACCATGGTTTTGCATAATACAATGCCCAAAAATCACCCTCCCAAATTGGTGTGTATGTATTAAGTAGGGTAGCTGATTTGCTACATGGGACAGAAGCACCCTGCCTTGATTCCTGCTTGACAGTGCAGCAGCCATGGCATCACTATTCAGGCAACTGATGGAGTCAGTTTACTTAATGGCTCATTGTTCTTCATTCTATGTTAATGATAGTCTCTCTTTTTTAATAGTCTTGATGTTCAACTAGTCAAACTAATGTTTGGTAGGGCAATTTTGGTGTCCACTAGCTGTACTAGTCTTTCTCGTCCTATTTTACAGTCCTGGGGACTCTTTAGCTCTTTTCAGAGTCATAGATCTATCTATCAAGACCAGTCTTTAGTAGTAGCTAGGGTTCAGCTTTAGTTATGCAGGAAAAAGAGGTCAGTCAACTGGGCTGGGGTCAGACATTCAAAAAGCCTGAGCCTGAATTGATTCAATCTTTGCAGGTTAGTCTAACCTGGCTAGGCTAAACCAGTTTGTAATCGTACAGACATCCCCTCTGGACTGAAAAAATGCAGTGGCTCAGGCTAGAAGCCAGGGGCACTAGAGCAGCCCTCCCTTCCTTCCACTGAGCTGAGGGTGTGGCCAGGCCCCAGCAGGACGCTTTGATTAGGGAGGGGTCTGTCCTCCCCACCCCATCACTCCTGACCAGCCGAACAGGGAATTGATAACACAGTGTTTATCACCCCTAACTCAGTGTTTATCACCCCATTAAGAAAAAAATAGAGGGACATTACAAGCTACCTGTTGATTCTGCTTTTGTCCCGTCTGCCGCAGGATGTACCAGCGTGTGGTCTTCTAGCTAATGCTGTGTGTCTGTGTAATGCAGGGAATAATCCCTGCTTAAATGGGAAGGGGGCAGGGAACAGAAGCCAGCCAGACACCTGTAGTCTCTGCTGGAGCTGCAGCCAAGGAGCAGATGGGAGGGGCCAGCCCTGCTGTAGAGCAGAGAGCCCTGCCCAACCCAGAGAGCATGTCAGGATGTTGGGGGAGTCTGGTTTAACTTAAACCAGGGAGGGGTCTGGGACAGACATTACATAAACCAGATCCAAATCAGTTAAGTCTGATGCTACATTCAAACAGGTTTATCTCAAAGTGGTTTCAGCCATTTTCAAACTGGTTTATGTGCACTGAACATCTATTCTGTTACAGGTTTAAACCAGTTTCTGATCACTTCAACCAGTTTATGTTTAATGTCTGTCCCTAGCCCTGAAGATTAGTGTATGTCCCTGCTATATGCAGACATAATTGGAAAAAATGGTTCTTAATTCTGCCTTTCAAAAACAAGTTGTATGTTATATTTGGGGGTATTGGATGCAAGAGAATATGCTATCTTTCACATATAATACCCTAAAATGATTTCTGGAGTATTAACAAACATAAAGAAAAAAGGAATGATCAGAAACTGACAAGAACAGGAGTATAACAAAATGGGAGGAAAAGGTTTCAGATGAGATTTGAAATAAAAGATTTGAAATGAGACAGAAGAATAGAAGTCCATTCCTAGTGGCAAGAGATGAGGGGAAGGAGAAGTAGAGAAATTGTGGAAAAATGAGTAGCAGAGTGAGAGAAACAGAAGGAAAAAGCAACTTGCTTTTTGAGACAGGTTGGAAAAAGTCAATGAAGAGTTTTAGAAACAAATGAAATCCTGATAGTCTTATAGAGAAGCTGAGATGAATAGTAGCCCAAAAATGGCAATTCATACCCTTCAGTTACTTAGCTTTTGTAAAAGCTAAGATATTCTTAAAGTGAAACTGGAATCAAACTCTTTCAATATTTATAGAATACAGGTTTCCCTCACTTTATGCGGTACATGCGTTCCTGGAAAGCGGCGCATAACTCAAATTCACATAAAGGGAACCCATTTTACAATGTAACAAATAGGGGTATGTTCCAAGCCCTCAACTGTACTGACCCCCAGACTCATTTCTACCACTTTTACAAGATAGTTTTGGTACCCACCAACAGCAGACAGTACACACAAGCACAGGGTGGTGGTGAATGTGAGGATGGCAACTACAGAAAAATGTCTCAGACAATGAGCGAGAAGCACAGATCCACACAGGCAACTATATTTCGGTGTGCATACTCCCACAATGGACCATACAAAGTAGCTGGCTGTGGGCTTCCACCAAACTGATTGCATAAGAGTGAATTTGCCTTGCATGTAACAAATTTTTGGTATAAAAAAGGTCATTGCATAAGAGCGAATTTGGATGTACAGAACCTGAATAAAGCAAGGGAAACCTGTATTATATTTATACTATTTAAAGTTCAGTATATAATATATAGTACAGTATTTCTAACAAAAACAAACCCTATTTCAGTATTTCTAAAGAGACAAGTTTGGTGATATTTTAAAAATACAGAGTGCTATTTCAAACTTGACTCATCTGGACTAGTGATTTCTAATATGAAAAAGAGAGAAACTGCTAGCAGTTCTGGTGACAGCACCACGCAGAAATACTTTTCTACCTTGTATTCAGTATTCCTTAAGGTGTTATAACGTGTAATGTCGATTGCATTTTTGGAAAAAGTATTCAGAATTTTCTATGCCTGCGGATGTACTTGTAGAATCTTGTCATCCTCAGGTTAAATATAGTGCGCGTCTTCATTATTGTATGCAAATATTTACAGAGATAGAAGAGAATAATTGTTTATTTAAATAGGTATTAATAATTTTAAAAGTAATCTAAAATTACTAGCTATTCATATATTATCTCATCTATACCAGAAAACATTTTAATTATTATAACATTTGTTATGATGTTTTTGTAGAATGTCAACATGTTAAAATGGCTATAGTAGTTTCTTTGTGTACTAGTGGAAAATATATTGGAGATACTTGCATTCAGTAGTACTCTCTTTCAAGTAAATAGGAGAATATTGCTAGTGGGAAGTGTGAATATTGTGATTGGCTACTGCACCTAAACCTGCAGACAGGTAATATGTGGAGTGCAAATAAATTGCTACTGTATAAGCTTAAAACTGTACATGTGAAAGCTAAAGTAATATTTGCCTATACGTGGTATAATGAATCTTCATTGGCGACTGGTATTCATAGACTATTTGAAAGGTAGTGTTGGCCAGACGCAAGTTATTTGGCACTGGTCTTGCCTAATATATATTTGTGGAACCTGTCTGCATAAGGATGCTGGCAGGTTTACCCTGATTTCTATTCCAGGTGACAGATTTCTGTCCAAGCATATGAGTGATCAAATATTTTCCAGTGGAATCTGGGCACTGTAAAATTTCTGAAGCTGAATAGAAAGATTGCAGGACTTGCTTAAACTATAATAGCTTCTGCATACCAGTGTGACACCAAATTATTCCCACTTGGACTGTATCGGGGGGAAAAGGCATGGAATTGAACAAAACATTTCTCTTGAATGCCGGTGGTATTTTGTTGTTAATGGAAGCTTTTCTCAGAGAGCAAGATCACCTTTTCTTTTCCCAAACAAAATTAAGCAGCAGCATATGAAGGTAGTGATGTCCTATCTGCCTCCACCATAGCAAAGAACCTTGGCCAAGCCAGATGAAAGGCACCATAACCACATTAGCTGATTTTATTTTCCCGTGCAAAGCCAATTAAGAAATAGAGCCATTTCCATTAGTTTATTTGTCTTTCTTGGAGCAATTACAATTGAATATGCTTTCCCAAACTACACAAATGTGGAGTCTCCCTTCGTGACAGGTTGTTTAAATTTATAACTTAAGGTTAGCATTTCCATCTCCAATAAAACCCAAACAGACATTTAATTATGGTGCGTGACATTTTTGACTAAAATAGAGCCAGCAGTGCCTGTCAGACAGCTCTCATTGTTCATGAATTTTGAACAAATTGGGGATCTGTGAATTTATAGCCAGGTTTTTCTCTACTATTGTTTAAAATAGCACACATGGAAAACACGCCATGGGTGTGTTGTAATTCAGCTTTAATGATGTAACACTTGGTTGCAGTCAATTGTTGGAGGATTGCAGAAATGCTGGTTTAGTGCTTCAGACATTGCATGTTCCTTAGCAATTATAGTCCAGCTTTCAATAATGGCTGTTGGCGGGATATCCACAAGTGAAGTCATAGCAATTTTGAAAAAGAGCTAATAAAAATACACCTGCCTTGTAGTGGAAAATGAGCCTTTAATATCTTTGCTTTGAAGTTGGGTGAAGCCCACAGCATTAACTAACAGATACCGGTATTATGATGCAGTAATCCACTCCCCCAGGGGAAGGAAGAGATTGAAGTATGAAAAGGAAGCTATTTTCTGGTCATATATTTTTTAGGCACCATCACATCATGAGGGAAGAATGGGAATAATGAAGTGATAATAAAAACTGGAAGGGGTGTTAGCTGTAAAGTTAGAAGTAGGCAAAAGTGTTACAAATTGCAGCTCTATGATGCTAGAATTTAACTAAAATATGTACTAAAGAGTCTGTCACTAATTTAAAAACAATTCCTCATTTAAATTAGCTCAATCTATGGAGAGTTTAAGTTACCTTTAGGAAAACACTTAAGTAATATATTTTTAAAAGAAAGTTCTAACTAATTTTTTTAGGGATCACCTTGGCTTTAACAAACTTCTTCTCAGCCATTGAATATTTGCACTCTATTTCAGTTGGAGTAAATTAATCCCAGTGTCACTGTCTACACATGCATTTAAGCACAGTAATTTACTATGCTGCCAAATACCCTTGTATCTGACAGAACCAACCAGCAGTGGAGTAAATTACTCTACTGTGCCCTAATTGCCACACATGTGTAGACAGTGATGCTTTACTGCAAATTAGCCTGCTGCACAGTAAAGTGTCTCATGTAGAAATGCCCATAGTCAGCTAGAAATAGTCTAGACTAGACTATAACATGCTTCTGTTGAGTTATGCGAACTGTCCTTTTCCACTAAATGCTTAGACTCCCCCTTCCCATGAAAAATTGTAGAAATAGGTATATACTTTTGCAGATAAGGAAAAATATCACACATTTTCTAGGGCATTGCTTAATCCAGGGGTATATACATGTTGGAAAACAGGGAAAGGATTTCCAGAAATATTTTTAGCAGTTCTAGAAAAGAGCTGAAAATAAAGATCTTGGGCTCTGTTCCTGGATACCATTCTTGGTGACTGTTTGGGTACGTGCTGTTATCTTGGGTAATCTGTGCTGGTATCTTGAGTAATCTTTCTTTTCTTTGTTTTAGTCACCTGTAAAATGGATATAATAATATATGCCTCACAGTAGGTTTATTAGGCTTAATTTCTGAGTGTTTGTGATAGCCGTGAAATAATTATAAAATATGATGTATTAGGAAACATTTTTTCCCAATCCTCTCATTTTATGTTCTGTACAAATCCTTGTTTTGTTCCTACCTCTGCATCCTGCCACAGGGACAATTGCATACTATGGCCCAGTATTGCAGTATTTATGTAGTGAGTACTCCCAATAAGGCCTTTAAAAAAGGGCTGTGTGATAAGACCCTAAATTTAGGTCCACAGCTAGTCAACAATTATATTTTATACAGCTGCTTCTTAATCACTGCTGTTTGATGCCAGAAACCTCTGTTACACCTTGCATCACCTAATGTGGAATTAATCAGCAACAAAATCAGTGCTGCTGTACAAAAATGGCATTTTTCCTTTGTCTTGGCTTGAAGGACATCTGAAAGCAAAATCAATATACTGCCAAGTGTGCTATACACAGAGAAAAATGCAATTAGAAATCAGGATGGAGACAGTTGTTAAATTAATCAGTTGATTTCACCAAAACTGAAAATGTACTGTATTGGCTCACATTTTTTTTTAAGAGTAACCTTAAAAACAGTCTAGAAATCCATGCTAAAGTTGCATTTTCAACCTCACGTATGTTACTGAGTAGTTATTTTCCTATTAATGACCTAAACTGGACTTCTAATGAAAAAGCCAAAGTCTCCTTCAGGCCAGTTGGAGATGGATTCTGATCTTCTCTCCTCACCCCATGCAAAGGAGGTTTTATACATAGGGAGACTTAAAACTCAGGGCCTTCACAGACATTGCATTTATGGTATAGTTATCCTGTTAACCTTATCATAGATATGCAGCATGATACATGTGAACCCAATCTGGATGAGTGAACCTTCCTATTTTAGCAGGCACTGCGTTGAATCACATCAGCAAAAGGGTCTCTCAGGATGCTGGCAGATGTTAAGGCAGTCATGCAGTTGGGATCTGAGGAATATTATGTCCATCCCCAAAACTGCATGGCAGGCAGGTCACATGATTTTGGGGATGGGACATAAAATTCCTCTGACCCAAGTCATGGAGCTAGTACCTGTCAGACTGATTTTTGGGAGTGGGCAGGAGACAGCCCCTGAGTTTGAGATATAGCTGTTCTGTGGTCAATCTCAAACTGAGATTTAGGTTTACCTCTTGCTTGATCACAAAGACAGGACTCCTCATTTGGTTCCCATGATGGAGCAGCCTAGGGCCTGGGATCCCCACATGTTCAATTTATGGTGCCGTACAAGACAGCCACAAAAGTGTTATACATTTTATATGGAACATTTTTGTGGCTGGTTTGCCCTTTTATGGCTCCATAAATTGGCTTAATGTGTGTAATCAATCACCAGGCTATGATCTTATAAAGGCTTACACACAGTGGCCTAACCAGCATGGGGCGATTTGCCAACTTGTGGGAAGATGAAGAAAAGGCTCTGCTCCTGGCAGCCACACAATCACAATTGCAACTGTGGCAGCAACCAGAATTGGTCCTGTCCCTGGGCCTAGGTGTCTGGTTCAGTGCTTGTTTGAATTTATAGAACACTTTTCAGAGACAGGCCTATGAACTTCATTGACTGGTTTTCTTGCCTGCATTGCATGCCAGCCTCTGGCTTCTTTACTATTGCTTCCATCCAGAAAGAGTACACACACACACCAACTAGATGCTTCCTCAGCATGATGAAGGGTTTTAAGCTGGAAAGCCCATGCCTTGCAGATGGCATCCCAAGCAGCTAAGTTAAGCTCACCTGGAGCCTCACAATTCCACTGCAACCAGCAAGCCTCAGGCCTCTCAAAGATCTTAGGGGTCTGGGCTTTCCCCAGCCAGGACTGTGCATGTATGTGGTGTCTGGAGGTTATAAGGCACCTCCTACCTGCCTTTGACCAGGGAGATCCTCAATCCTGGCATTTCCTGGGGCTGCTATGCTGTCAGCAGTCCCACCAGGCAGGGTGCAGTTTTAGTGGTCCTGCCCAGGACCTGGGGCCTCCTCCTCCTCCATAGGCCCATCCCATACCTCCAAGTTCATCCTGGCATGGGAGCTCAGCAGGGAGATGTTCTTCTCCTCCTGACTGGTGATGTAGTGAGTGCCACCTCCAGCTCAGCGTGGGGCATTAAATGGTTTTTAAAAAATGGAAAAAGGAAATAGGTGCGGATGGAGTGAGGAGGGTGGCACTCACTCTGTCTGCAGGTGAAGCTTGGGGAACTGCAGCAGCGGGAGGTTCACCTTGAGCAACATCAGTTGCTTCACCAAACCAGGATCCAAGGAGGTGCGGTGGGGTGCCACAACATCCCCAGCAATGCTGAACACCCTCTTGCTTGGAACACTGGTCGGTGGACAGGACAGGTATTCCTGGGTAACCATGGCCAGATCCTGCCACACCTGGTTGCAGGTTGCCCAATAGGCCAAGGGGTCACAGTCCAGCCG
>NW_005842943.1:139040-196275 GCF_000455745.1 Alligator sinensis
CTCCGCCCTACCTGCCCGAGGCTGGGGTCTGGTGTGTCTGGACCCCACCATATCCTTGGCCCACGTTGGCAGCGGCTGGCATGGAGGATACTGGCTGGTGCTGGGAGTGCTGGCATGAGAAAGTGGATCCCTATCTTCTGTGTCCCATCACCTCTGCACTTCCGCCTCCCTGACTCTGTGGATCACCATCCAGCGATTGAGGGTTTTGATGCTGCTAGTGCACATGCTCCCCTTCACGCTTGGGTTGCACATGCCCACAAATACGTGGACTGTACTGGACCGCAGTGGATCCAGCCGTTTTTTGATGCCCTCCTTCAGCCCCTTCCCCAGTGCCTGCACCTCTGGTGAAAGTGGCTTGGCCCAGCCAGGGACATTTATCCCCTGGAACTTCTGCATTTGGTTCTCAAGCTTTTTGACTACAGGGATCACCTGGCTAAGGAGTGCATTGCCAGTGCTGAGGGTCTTGGTGGCCTCAAGGAATGGCTTGAGGACCAGCAAGATCTGGGAGATGATATCCCACTCAGCTCTGTTAAGGGGGCCACTGATCCCAATCTCCCTGAGTAAGGCCATCTCATAGATGCCTACTGTTGTTCCACCAGCCTCTCAAGCATCAGGTATGTGGAGTTCCACCAAGGCTCCACATCCTGATTGATTTTGTGTTGTGGGGTGGTCAGCTCTGCCTGTCTGTCCCGCAGCATCTTGCCCCGCTTGATGCTTAGGTGGAAGTAGCCTGCCACCTTCCTGCATTTTGAAATGAGCTGGCTGGTGGTGTTGGCACCATCAGTGGCAGCCCTATCCACCTCCAAGACATCCCTGACTACACAGCGGATGCCAACAAAGTTGGCATCGTGGACCGCCTTGATTATGTTGGCCCCATTGTCGGTGACCATGAACCCATGGGTGAGCTCACCCTGCCCAATGAGCCATCCCTGCACCAAGTGTTTATGGCCCCCATGATCTCCCTTGCCACGTGGGATTCATCCACCACCTCAGCTTGAAGGAGAGCCTACCGACGGCCTGACTGATTGCACCAGTGCCCTGTGAGGGAGAGGTAGGCATGATCTCCACCCCGGCATCAGCAATGCAGGCAAATAGCATACTTGGGATCATCTGCCACCTAAAAATGATCCCATACCACACTACTCCCTCGCTTCTGGGGTGCAGGTGCAGATCCTGCCTGATCCCTCTCCTCAGCGGCAGAGGCACAACAACAGGAGGAGCTGACTCAGCTGAGCCACTTGCTTTCACAACCTCAGTGTCAACCTCCTCTGAGCTGCCTTTTGGGGAAGGAGACCGGGCTCTAGGGGAACATTGGGGTGGGGGGTGAAGCACAAACTCAGGTTCCTCCTCAGCCCCCAGAATTTCTTTTGCTAGGGCACTTGGGTCCCTTGCTTCCAGATCCAGATCCTCCTCTGGCACTGGAAGGCTCAGGCTGGGAAATAAAATGGGGGTGGAGGAAACTGTCAATGAAATGCTGGTGCTACGTGTCATGCTGGTGGTGTTGGGGCTTATTATTATGGCTGGTGTTATTGGAGGGGGTGCAGATGCAGGCACTGGTCCCACCTCCTTGCTGCCACTAGTACCAAAAGAAGCCTCATGCCTGCTAGTGCTAGGGAAGAGGCTGTGTCTAAGTTTGTGGGAGGGAGAGCTCTCCCTCTGCTCCCTCTCACTCTCCAGCTAGAAGACCTGGCACCTGCCTTTCCAGCACACTTCATATTTTGTGCGCTGGAAGCAAGTGTGTGTGTGTGTGTGTGTGTGTGTGTGTGTGTGTGTGTGTGTGTGTGTGTGTGTGTGTGTGTGTGTAATAAAATGAAAGGTATGTGTATGAGTGCTTTCCAGGCAAAGCATTGCTTTCTTTTTGTTTGGGGGAAAAAAAGAAGAACAAATAACAGGATTTTGGGGAAGGGTAGGCAAGGGTAAATAAATAGGAAAGGATTGGCAAATGGCTACAACGTGGTAGCAAGACACTACCAAGCTTCAAGCTTACAGAATGATGCTGCAGTGCTCTCAGTCTCTGCTGCTTCTGCTGAGACAGATGCAACTGTAAAATGGCAAACTCAGTTCACAAACAGCTTTTTATGCTGTTTCTGTCCCTCCCTCAGAGCAGATTGGAAGGGACCTCAGGAACAGATCGTTGTCACTGGCTAGCTACAGATGTCAATATCAGAGCAGTCGTTTCCCCCACCCCCCTTTCCCTGCAAGCCTGCCCCTGAAATAGCTCCAAAACATCAAAAAAGTTTTGGAAACATCTGAATCGTTTCGGAACATTTTTGAAAGATTTCAGATGGCCTGTTTTGTTTCGGAGCTGTTTTGGAGCCCTGCATTTCATTTTGGACTCAGTGTTTTGACTGTTGAAATGTCCGAGTCTGAAACGAAATGAAATGGATGCCGAAATGTTGCATAGCCCTATTGTATAGGCTTAATAATACATTTGTATGCATTATTAGTATCTTCTGTAACATTCCCACTTCCTTAGGAAAAGTAATTTATATAATTATTTAATGAATAAAAACCTACATAACTTTTATTTCATCAAACGCTTCTCTATATTGGCAAATTTTAACTTTTATATCAGTCCTTTCTTCTAGAAAAAGCAATAGAATAAGAAAAAAATGCCTGTGCATCTTGATTTGTATTGTAGCCTTTTTAGAAACGAGTATATGCATTTGTATTAGGGCAAGAAAATTATATTAACCAGCATTTAATTTGCTAATGTGAATAACATTGATGAATTTTTTTTGAAATCTCAATTGAAATCTCAATTGAAAGCTAAATTATTGAAATTGCTTGTCAAATCGAAAGATAATTTTGAAAGAGATCCCAAGCTACTGTAAGATTCATGTTTTAATTTGTCAACTGCACCACCATTATTTCATAGTTTAAACTGAAGTAGTACATATACTTTGTATTCCTTGTGCATGGTTATAATGCGTAATTCAGATATTTCAGGAAGTTGATCTGCTGTACTTACAGCAAACTACAGAGTGCTGCCATTACACATCTTGCAGCTGAGTTCTTTTCTTTGTAGGATTTAAGCATGTAATTTGGATCATGATTTTGGAAGTAAATTGCTGTTGAGTTTTGACACCTGGCAGCAGTGGTGTTCATTTCAGGCTAGAAAGTACTACTCTGAAATAAATATTAGGAAGCTCATTATATTTTGGCAAACATATCATCCATATTAGTACAGAATATTATAGTAAAATATAGCTGTATCCAATTTTCCCTTTATGTGTGGAACCTAATTTTTTCTTTCTGATTCCCTCCTGGGGACTTTAAAAAGGACTACCAGACTCCCTCAGGCTGGTACCCAGGATGGGCACCACCAATGGGTAATACACAAGGGTACCCTTTAGTGTTGTCCTTCAGTGAGGCAGAGGCAGGAAAAGGGGGGATAGGGTTACTGTCTCTTCTAATGTTTGGTTAATTTATAAAGTGTTCCTTTGGAGGTAGGATAAGTGGATTTTTGAGACAGGCACAGCCCCGCTCTGAGACAAAGGTACAGTTTGTCAGGAATTCTAAGGGGGGCAGGGAGTTCCTCTGTATATGAAGCAGGGGAACAGGAGTGAGTAGGGGTGAGAGGAAATATCGGGGTGGGGGGAGCTTATTTTCTTTTAGAAAGGTATTGAATGTGGATGGGGAAGTGAGCTAGGGTTGGGCTCAGCAGTACAGACTCTCCCCTTCATCAGAGGCAGGGGCATGCACATGGCTGCACATGTGCACACACACACACACACAATTTCACATTTCTATACCAGAAAAATGTGCACTTTCTGTATTGATAGTGAAACAATTCAACTTGCAGGATTGTTTGGGTCTGAATGTGGAATTCTCTTAAGCCGTGACTCAAACTTGAGAGGGATATTGAGCCAAAGTAGAGAAAGGAAAGTATGTGAGAATGTATTTAACAAGGAAAAACAATTTGCATATTTCTATTTTGCAAGAGCTAAAGTTACTAAGATCTAAATTCTGACTCTAGATAAGCATGGGTAACTCCCACTGATGTCACTGGGATACAAGTTTATGTATCTAAGAAAGTAATTTAACCTTTAGTGTAGGAATTATACTATTACTCAAGATCATTGCTTTCCCCATTTCCAGCAGAAAAGTCTACTACAAGCCAACTCACACTTGCTTCTTTCACACTTTTAAACTGGGTTTAACTAAAGCTGAACTGGAATGTATTGCATATTGATCATAATATACCAAAAGAAACAGGTTTATAATTACACAAATTCACTAGAAAATATCAACCAGGAAGCTTTTATACATGCGTTTTGCCTCCACTTCATGAAAGTGGATAACTATATATACTCTGCATAATTTGTATTCCCATAAATCAGGGGGGAAATTCCTGGTTTCAGAGAAGACTTTGAAATACTAATTTTTTCTAAAGAGAAACATTATAACCTACAAATCCTTGACATCACTGTGATCCTGTGACTCCTTTCTTGAATCTTCACCAAATCTCTCTTTCACCCTATCAAGTTCAAGTTTCTTGCCTTAATTTTCAATTCCATTCCAAATTCTGCCTCTCCCTACTTGTCTTTAACTGCATTTCTCCTACCGGATCCTCTTTTTCGTCAATGAAGCCAAACTTTAGTGTCTGCTATCATTGTGCTTTCTTCCAAATTGCCCTGGAGGCACAGAATATCAGCAAACTGGTCCCTGAATCTATAACCATTCTTCTTTTTTTTTTTTCTTAAGTTTAATTTATGTCATGACACCTAAAGGTATTGTGCAAAGGGTTGATTGAAAGAAAGGCAATAATCCTTTATGTGATTACAAACCTAAAATATATTGTAAAAGTATATATAAGTTGTCTTCCCTGTCATTTATGTTGTTGTTTGTAATTTTAGATGGTAAACTCAGGGGTTTAAGTGCCATATCTACCTCCTTTTCTATAGTATCTAGCTCACTGGAGACCCAGGACTGGTCATGGTTTTGAGAGCTGTCATAATAAAAATTACTTAATTTATAATACTCAAGTTAATTACTCCTGTCCTGAATTATTTTTAACAGTGTATTGCAATTATATTTCAAGTACCATCACCAAGTGATCTGCATCAATCCTGATTGAGGGCTCTCAAGAATGTGTTTAGGGGGGAAAGGTGAGGGACTCCACTTTCTTTGACACTGGAAACTCCTCACTTGTTTAAACCATGCAGGAAAACCAGCTATGGCTGGTGGGAAAGGCTGAGAGAGCAGGGTTGGGGTAATATGTGTACAAGGTGCATTGTCCTCCCCTTATCAATCAACGGAGAGTCAACAGAAAAAATGACTGCAGCCTAAGGCTACATCAGGCTTTCTGTGGAGCTTCCCTGATTGGATTTATGCCCAAAGAAGAAAGGAGAGAGTCAGAAGAGGCAAGGGCACAGGGATACTGTGTATTGTGTAGGTAACACTGGCCTATAGATCACCTGAACACCTTAACTGTTTCGCGGGGACAAATTTAGCCTCCCTAGTGGTGTAGTCTCATGGACGTTTTGAGCAGGGAATCCTGCAGTTGCTGCCTCGTACACAGATTTTTTCTATATAGGGAATAATCTGACCTCCTGCATTTTTTTCTAATGTGGTATAGTTATATAGAAAAGTGAAAACTGGTATGGTGCCCTTACAATTAGAAATGTGACTACAGAGGATATGATTTTAGGAACCAGCTCAGGCCAGGAGTCCAAATAAGCTAGCTTCCTGCCTTCAACAAGTGCTGGTTTTAGATGCACTAGAGGGAAAAAGCTATATATGGAAAATCTGGTATTTAGTTCAGATATATAATTGTGACCGAGAATCAAGTAGACAGATGCCTAGAATTTTATCTTGAAATTAATGGTACCTATATTATTGTATGTACAACTACTTGCAAGCACCCAAATTATGGCCTTGGAACAAGGAGATTGAGTCAAGTTCCTAATAAAGCTCTGTATTCTTTTAAATCTGAATAATATAAACACTGCCGCCTAAATGTGTGGGCCATTTATATGTCCAGATCTGAGTATAACCTAGGCCACGAAAAAACAACACCATATTGTTGTCATTTCAATCATAAATCAGACCTACATTTAACATTTTTGTTTTAAATTTCTTCTAAACATGGTGCTTTGAGTCTAAATGTTGTATCTTTGCTTATGTATACTGCAGAGGATACCTGGCTGTCTGACAAAATGGTGTCAAAACAAATGGCCCAAATTAATTAACTTTCAAGTGGAGTAAAAGTTAACTATGGATGCAGAACCCTAAGGAGCTTCACAGTGTAATGCAGTCTTATACTAAGTTATGGTTCATTAGGTGTATAAATAAATCTTTTCAGTACGTCTTGGCAGTATGGAAGTAAATTGTCATTTTAAATTAAACTCTCATTAGAGAGAGAGAATACTCTTCAATAAGTGAAATATGTTTGCTTTTGTACTTGTGCCATATTACTGAGTTAACCATCAGTTTTCTCTGGTCACCTAAATTTTTAAAAGGATTTGAAATGATTCTGTTCATTTTGGATTTTGAACTTTCTTATACCTCTTCCCACTGTTGCAAACTCGGGGGAAAATAATTTCTTTATTAAATTTGAGGCCAAAAATTCCACTGCCTCAGCTCTTAGGAGGATTTTAGCAAATGAAGAACTCCACCTACAAAGGAGGCTGAAGAAGGGAAAAATAACCAGTTTTACAAGCCTAGGGGGATTAATAAATCTTCCCATATTCCTTGGAATGCCATTGAACTAAAGTTACAGAGAGGCCATGGAGACAAAGGTCTTATGGCTCTTGCTGTTCTGATTATGCCATCAAAGTGGAAAATATAATGTTTATCTTATTTTAATCTTTAAATATTGATAGCATGTTTATTTGCTTT
Source organism: Alligator sinensis (assembly GCF_000455745.1). Classification (NCBI taxonomy): domain Eukaryota; kingdom Metazoa; phylum Chordata; order Crocodylia; family Alligatoridae; genus Alligator; species Alligator sinensis. The sequence goes on from NW_005842943.1 coordinate 145,884, forward strand.
AATACATGTCAGAACTGGTCCATATCTAGAGTCATAGATTAGTGTGATTATTGTAAATGACAATTCTGTTAAACTATACAGATTAGTGAAAATTACATATGTTACAAGATGTGAAGTATTGGAATTAGTTTTTTGTTAGTGAAATACAATAAATAGAAAAATATCCCATAATCAGTCAACTTGGTTGTCTTTCCATGCCAGAAAATTTGAGAGGAATAAAGGATTTTAAGGCTTTTTCCCTGCTTAGACTGTTAATTTGTCAATGGTATCATGATAATGCTCCTATAATATAATTACTTCTTTTTAAAAGTAAATAAGTAACCTCTGAGTACAATGGAAGGGTTGGGTGAACAGTAATAAATCCTGCTGGGAAGGAAAGGGAGAGGTCAGTTAACAGTGATTGTGAAAGGGAAAAGAGATGTGATGCCTTGGGGAAAGAGGAACCACTACAAGAGAACTTTTCAGGGCAGTCTTTAAGTTGGAGGGAGATAGGAAAGGGTGGGGACCAAGGACCCAGCCAGTGAAAGAAAAGAGAGAGATTTAAGAGAAAACATCTAGGAAGAAGACAATGTTTATTGAGGTACAGATGGTGAATAATAAAAAAATATTATAACTTGGGAATGAAGTGAGAAGGGAGGCAATAAAGAATAGAACAGTGTAAATGGGTCAGTTTAGAAATACCCTTACATGGTAAAAATGTCAAAAAGCAATGTATAATAAAGGAAAAATGCTCTAAAAGTGAAGAAGAGAAATCGAGAATAATGATGCTTCTGACTTTTCAACCTGGAAATATAACTACATTACATCAAGTAGCTTGGCAATTAAAATGGGCAGTCAGTGCTTTCCATGGGTAATGGGTCAGCTTTCAGAGCTAACAAACTCAACCTTATTCTGCCACTTCTAAGGAGAGAGGCTTGTACAATCTAGGATAGTGGTTGGCAACCTGCATGCAGTCTCTGGGTCTAATCTACCCTGCGAAGAGATTTCATCCAGCCAGTCAAACATGCCAAAAAATATACTGTCACAGGAGGGTTATATAGCCAACTATTAGTTAAGTTTGTCTGAGAATGTACCATCTAGTGGTAGAATAACTAACAGCTGTTACCTTCACCGTGTCTATGTTAATTCAGATTGCTGTCAGTTAAAGGTTGCCAACCCTTTATTTTCTGGCAGACTTGTGGGTTGAAGAGAGCTGGATACTTGCACAAAAGCATCGCCTATATTTAAGCTATAGGGCCTGCACACCTCCTTTCTTGCAATTTGTATAGCCAATAACACCTGACAGCAGAATGCTACCATTTTGATTTGATAGCTTTTATATCTGCTGGAAGTCAATTTGCACATGTGTAGCTGACTAGAGACAGTGTAAAGTGGGCCAGTTGCACCTGTGCAAAGTTCTTTGATTGGAAAAGCAAGGAATGCATGGGGAAATTTTCTTAAATGTTCTACACGTAGGAAAAAATTCCAGGGGTCAGTTTTCAAACTTTCTCTTGGCCATTTCAGTAGGCATTTATGTAGCTGCAGCACAGTAATACTACAAGGCTCCAGTTTTTGTTCTGGTAATACAGCAATTTTGCAGGAAATCCTCTATTTATTTACTTAGCTGGAAGTTCTCGAGTTGTCTTATGGAAAGTTGAGAAATTTGAAAGGTACTTATGCCAAAAGGCAGGCCAATGGAAGTAGTGTCAAATTAAAAATAGTATAGACATCTTTGCAGGGGAAGGTTGAGGAAACCCACTCTTTATGGGTCCTACAGAATTTGCTGTTACTGAAAGAGAAGTGCACATATGTTTTCCTAAAGATAGTAGGCTAGAACCCAAGCCAAAGAAACACCCAAGGCCAATTGCCACCTGACACCTGGCCATTGGCACACAGTGGGAATATGGATAGAAAAAAACAGCCATGGTCATGGACCAATTCAAACAGTTGCAGTTACTAATCACAGTGGCTTGTCAACAGTTAATCAGCAGTGCATGCCCATATTGTGGTAGTGGAACTCGAACCTTGGTTATAACCATGCTGAAAGCTATAGCTGTTGTTTGAGCAGGGTGATAGCTTTTATTGAACCAATTGTGTAGTTGGGATAGAGTTAGACAAGCTTTTGAATGCAAGACATTCTTCATCAGGTCTGATCAGAACAAACTAGGCACAGCATAGTAAAGAGCAGTTGAAGGAGGAGGTGAGAGAAATTCCCAGGGTAGCAGACACACAATAAACAGAAGAAAAGAAGCTGATTACTGGGAAGTCAAGGCCTATCAGAAGGGAGGAGGATCACTCTCACCTTTCATGTGTGGAAGGAATTCAGGAGTCAGGTAAAACAATGTGCCATAAAATTAATATCAATGTTTAGTCATTGGCTTTTAGGGTCCAGCCCACTTATGAATTTTTGGTCCCAAGTTTTCCTCTTAAAGGTGTTAGGTAATTTTCCCTTGAGTACGATGATAGAGAGCTCAGAGATGGAATGGTCGTTTTGTGAGAAATGTGCTCCTGAAGTGTCTATCCTTTATTTTTTTTTTCTGTGACAGTTCATTTTCATAGTTTTACCCATTTAGTTGCCATGAGGACACCTGGCGGATTAGATCAAATATATCACATTTTGGAAAAGGCATGTGTAGGAACCATGGATTTTGATTTTTTTTTTTATGCTGGATGTTGGTAGCAGTGTCAGTGGAAGTGTACTGACAGTTTAAGCATTTCTTGCCAAGGCAAGGCTGTGTCCCACTTCATATCTGTTGGCGAGTGAGGATCACCCACACCACTCTAGACACCTGATCTAGAGTGCAGTGCCATTTCTTGCGTGGGTCCCCATGAACCTGTGGGCCAGTGCACTCCTGCACTAGACTATTATGTAGACTAGGACTGTCCAGCTTCTAAGCAGCTGGGGGTTGAAGGTCCTGTGGGCCACGCCAGTGGGTATGCATGACAACAGGCCATACCAAGGCAGGCCATAAGCCCGCTGGTCCTGTGCCACACAGGAACTCCCCTCTCTCCTGCACTTCACCGTACATCTGCACGTCCCCTCACCCACTGCTGCACCCTGTACCCAGGTTCATCCTTAGTTCTCTTGGCTGTGCCACATTACCAGGAATCCAGGTTTTCCATTTCCCACAGTAAAACAGAGCAAAATGTGGATTTTCTCCTTTACTGGAGGAAAACGTAGATTTCTCATTTTACCAGAGAAACCCATGGATTTTGCAGTTTTTCAAAGAGCTCTCTGCAGGCTGGCAGTTTCAGCCTACAAGGGGCTGGGAGGGAGCAGGAGGAAGGCAGTCAAGCAGGGCACACCATGTGCCTATATGTGTACATGGCCATTAGGCAGCCTGGAGAGCAGTTCCCACAGGTAAGTGGTAGGGTGGGGCGTGGATTGAGGCCCCCATAGGGAGGGAGGGAGGGAGTTGGGCAGGGCTGGGTCTGGGGCTGCTTCCCAGCTTGGGAGTACGTGGGGCCTGGGCCACAATGCATGGCCACAGGATCCTGGTGGGGAGTGCGACAGGGCCCCAGGCAGCTCGTGTGGGGGACAGAGGGATGGGGCCAGCTCCCCATCACTGCATACACTCCCACGGGGGCAGGTAGGACTGGTGTCCCCCAGATGTGTGCTCAGGGTGGAGATGGGGGTGCACTGCCCACTGCAGGCTCAGGCTTCTGCCCTGCTGCTCCCCCAGGGCCTTCTCACCCTAGTGGGTGTGACCCGGCACTGCAGGGCACAGCGGGGCCACACAAGAAAGCTGCTTGCCACTGTGAGCTGTGTTGCCCTAGCACAGTGTCCTCTGTTTGCCAAGCAGGGGTGGTGGCATGAGGTTGTGCCCCACACTGCTGCTGCATGCACAGGACACGTTGCCAGGGAGGTGTGGAGCTCACAGTGGAAAGGAGATCCCTGCACAGCCCCACTGTTTCCTGGAGCACCAGGTTGCACCCACTGGGCTGCAGGGGCTCTGAGGGAGGGCAGCAGGGCAGGTAGACCGAGCTTACAGCGGGCAGTCCCACCCCATACACAGATCTGGGGGTCATGGATCCCCAATGCCCCTTGGGAGTCTATGCAGCAGCAAGGAGCTGGACCTAGACCTGCCTGAGCCTGCAGCAGGAGGGGAGCCGGCCTCTGCTCTGCTGTAGCAGCTGCCATCTTTTGCCAGGAGCAGCGGGCTGTGGACCTCAGTCCTTTGCACTGTAGCTCTGGCTGCTGGGGGCCCTCTCTGGCAGGGCTGGGGTGGGAAGGAGGCTGTGGGTAGGGGGTGAGGGACACCAGCAGGGCTTGGGGGGAGTGAGGGGCACAGGCAAAGCCAGGGGGTGGGAGGGGGAGTGAGGGGCTTGAGCAGGGCTAGGGGGTTGTAGGAGGGAGTGAGACGCCTTTCATTTTGATCATGGATTTAGGGGGTTTTATCAGAGAATTTGCAATATTTTTTTATCAGGGAAGACCAGGATCCCTGCACATTACACTGCCCCACCCCATGGGGTGAGGGTAGATGATGAAAGCTGAAGGAGAGGGGGACCAGAGAGAGAATGCTGTTGCAGCCAGAGTGATGAGGAGACTGGTGGGTGGACAAGAACCCGGGGACTGCAGCCTAACCCCTCGTGGGCACATGTAGCTTGCAGGCCAGCTGAGCAGCCCTGATATAGTGTCACTATCTTTTCTGGCTATGTTCTAAAAGAAAATAGCAAGCTTGACTCTTTCCTTTTAAGAAAGGGTGTCTATTAACAGTTCCCAGACTTTCCTGCTGGTGACTGACCCCCCCCTTTCAAGTCCACAACTACACTTATGGCTGGGAGCACCAATCCTGAATCTCCAATGAGTTTCCAGTCCTGCTTGTAAATGCTACAATACCACATGGGACATGATCCTTAGTTTAGGAATTGTAGTTAGGAGAGGGTCCAGGACTTTGGGTGACAAGTGGATGGATGCATCTCACTATAGCCTGAGTGAACCAGCTGTGTGAATAGGATTTAAGACTCATAGCTGTCCCCAGGGTTTCCCTATTGTGACTAGCTTTAAGCAGCTGCTAGTTGAGAATGTTGACTTCAGGGAGCCCCCTGCTCAGTGTGCTTTTGGATCTCATCCTGAGGCAACTCATTCTCCCAATGCACTGTCAGGTGTCCAGGATTCTGGTTTAGGGTATAAAGTTAAAGCACCATAGCATCTAAGTCCTTTACTGGATCTGGGTCTAAGTGGTTGACACTAGGCTTGCCCTGATTATCTGTCATAAAGTATAATGAGCTAATTGTAGGGGGGTGTGGGAATCAGCAGTGGATTAAGAATAAATGGGCCCTGGATCTAATGCAACTGAAAAGTCTCCAAGAAACCAGAAGTTCCTCCTACCACAGGTCAAAGCCCTTCCTTCCCTACGGAAATGCGTATCCTTCCTGTGCTTTTTCTTGTATGATTCTCACAAAAGTTATGTGACTTTACAAATTTAGTTAGTATAGTTTTAATTATTAGAAACAGCTCTTTCTGTTCATAACATTTTTTCTTTAAACTTTATGTTATGAAAGTTTATTTGAATACTGCAATATAATGCATACCATAAACATTGGCATAGTGTCCAGATTTTGAGAGATTTTTGTATTCAAGACTACGAGCAGATGCTTTTCAGATTTGTCCTAGTATGGATTTTTCTTTCCAGGAAAAATGAAATAGTTCCTTCACTATAAATTCTGTTTCTCCTCTTAGGTGGTTTGGTGGAAAGGATGAATAATTCTTACATTAATATAGGATAGCAACTAAACATGGATACACTGAGACTATAAATGCATTCACAGGAATTCAGATTATTCAAATGTCTTATTCTACATATAGTGACAATAAAATTCATTGGTCGAATCACTATCGTATCCTTCCCTTCAACTGAAATATGCTGTGCTGTCTGTTGAACCACCAAGAATTTTGTTTTTAAAAACCTAAAGGTATGAACAAGGGGTTTTATTCATGTTTGTTCATTTTCTACTGAAGTGAATAGCCATGAACGTCATCCATTGTTAACGTACGTCCAAAAAATACACCCTCACCACCAAAAACCCTGAAACAAAGAAACATGCATGCAACTGATAACCCTCACAGTGCCAGTAAAAATATGGATGTTATGTCAAAGCATACAAAATAGCCAACTTCAAGATCCATCCAAGAATTTTATCTATAAAACACATGGGAATACTGAATCAACATTTCCCTTCCTCCTCTTCATTCCATGTCAAGTTCTTATTGCCTTCTTCACTGTCTTTGGACCTTCTGTGCATATTTTTTCCAGGAAAAAGCAAATAGTTCTTTAAATATAAATTCTGTCTCCTTTTAGGTGGTTTGGCTTCCACTGTATTCTAGAGAACTCCACTCTTACTCCACATATATCAAACCAAGAAATGAGGCATTGAAGACCCTAGGAGGGTACTCCCCACCACTGTCTTTCAGCTTACCTCAAGAGCGTCAATGGGGGGAGAACTTAAGAGTGGGGGATGCCCCAAAATAGCTTTGCTCCCTTATTTCTGGTTTTGGTTCAGGCAGAAGAACAACAGGTAGCAGGGTTGGCTTCTCAGCGGGGACTATGCTGGAAGTAGCATAGTTATGACATCAGAGGCTTGTCTTCCTTTCAGAGTCAGGCAAAGAACCAGGAGCTGTGAAGTAGAGATAAGAGACCTGAAATCAAAGGTGTGTAGTGTAGCACAGTCAGGGGCTGATGAAATATTTTTATTATTTTTATTTGGAAAGACATTTTATTTAGAAATTCACTTCAGTTTTTCAAGACCTCAAGAAATTAAATGAAACATAGCAGGCTGAGCAAAATATTTTGTTCTGCTTGACATTATTTCCCCCAATGTAATTTGCAAAAAAAAAAAATCATTAAAATAATATTGTTTCTAATTGATCTGAAGCAACTTCAAGTAAACCTCAAGGTCAGCTCTCTGTTCAAAGCACTCTTTTCTGCCACTGTTTCCTCCAACTCTCTGGACTCCTCCCCTCTCCTCCAACATCAGTTCTGACTTGGGCCCTTGACCATGTCATTGGCTTCAAATTTTGCTGGACCATAGTGCCCTGCATGCCCCCCAGGATGAATTTTGGTTTTGTACATGTATGGTCATGCTGTCATTTACTTAAGAGGGAGTATGGTTAAGTGCTAAAATGGAGGCACACCTTTGATATTTTTTTTAATTTGGCCAGCCTGTAAGTTGTCACATTCTATATTATCAATTGGAATACATTAGTAAGTATCAGAGTAATGCTGCAGCAGGTAATAAACATGTACTTTCATCATTTATTGCAAAATTACTTCTCAAAGGTCAGACTGATGTATAGTACATTTGAATGAATTTTATTCAGTAATACCTGAGATACCCTAAATGAGTCCTTAATCAACTTGAACTTAGCTCCTGACAGATGTACAGAAGTATAGATGGAACCATATGCTCGGATTTAGTGATGGGACAAGAGCTAAAATAAACCAAAGTAGAAATACTTTATTATCAGTTTGTCTTTTGATCAAATTTCACTTTGTTATCCAGTTTACAAAACTGGAGCAACGTTATGAATTTTTAATTTTGTAATGAAATGTGGCATGTTATATTTTGCAATATTTGGATATCTATAAAAAATGAGGAAACCAGTTTTGATCAAATAATCATACTTACCAGTTTTGAAAAGCTCCCTCCTAAAAATTATAGGAACTAGTAGAGTACATTTAGGGCTGGGAAAACCACAGTAACCTGCTCATTTGCCAGTGCTAATCATGACATTTTGCATATTTTTTTCAGATTAAAAAGTAAAGTATATCAGGAGAATGTTAGGATGCTCTGGTTCATTATTAATAAAACGGAATGACAAAGTTAACGTTATACATACTTTTGTTGTTCGCTTGTGTATATGGGTTATGATGCAATCCTTATTTATGTATTCACATCGAGATGCATTTCTCAAATAAAAATAAAAATATATGATACGTAGTCGTATATAATATCTTGCAATATAACATCTTACAATTATTTTTGAATGCCTGCTTAATTATCATAATTATTCAATATATTTTATTGACTTAAACTTGTGCTATAATTTCCCTCTACTGTAGACTTCCTTTTCAGTTTCCAACACATCCTTCAATTAACTAAAGCTGTGTCTATCAATTTATAGAAGTAAAATAGTATCATTAGAAAAAAAGGGGGAATTGTATAGGTAATTATCAATCTAGTTTGTTGTACATGTATTAACACCAGAGCCAGGCTTAGGTACAGTTTAGGATATTAGTTATCCTAGCCAAAAATTTTGGAGTTTGACCCTCAGTACTCTTTCCTGCCATGGCAGGGGGTCGGACTAGATGATCTGCCCAGGTCCCTTCCGACCCTAGAAACTATGAAACTGTGAAACTATGAAAATATCCATAGTTACTAAATAAATAATACAATGAAAAATGTGTTTTACTTATGTGCCAGTGAAAGAGAATTCAGCAGTTTTAATCTCTTTTTGCTAGAGGAGTGAAAGCTTTTGAATTGTACATTAATATTTTCCACCAACCGTTCAGTCACTGTTAGTATTTTCTGTGCACATGGTTAATATCACGTAGACATCCACTGCTCTGAAATACAATATTGGCCCTCTTGTGGAAAGCAGCAGTATTCAAAACTAGCCACTATCTTCTCTCAGTTAGAGAAAGAGCACTAAGAATTGAGTGCTTTAAGCCTCATCAGTTTATAATAAAATACAGTAAATCTTAACATATTTGGGCTGGGGGTGAGGATTCTCTATATTAATACATGTCTAGAGAACTATGGTAATGTTGATAAAGATTTATGTTTAAAGCCAAAATTTTCAAAAAGAGAGGCCAAATCCTAGGTCATTATATCCATTTCTAGGTCTTATGATAGGTCTTAAAGGGCTTAAGGCCTGGATTGTTTTGTTTTTTTTTTTAAGAACCATTGAAATGGAATTTTAATTGGCCCAATTTGTAGTTACAGGTTCACAACTGCATGCAGCCTATGCCACTATCAGTGTGCCGGTACGTTTAAAATGGTATCAAAATAAAGCCTTAATACATTTTTTATGAGACTGGAAATCATATCAAATCTAAGTTCGTGAAATATTTGGGTACATTTTTTAAATTTATAGTTTGGACTGTAATGGAAGTGCTAAATCAGCATAAGAAATATTATTCTGTGACTTTTCTAGCCCAATTTTAGAAAATTATGCCTTTCCGCTTCCAGTAGAAAATTTGATTTTGTAGAGAATACACACAATCAGGCCCTGTATTCAGGTAAGTTGGATAGACTTCAGATAACCTAAACTTCTTACCTGGAAACATTTGTCCATTACTCATATTGTGATATCCTGAAGCATGGAATGTAAATACAGTAAAAGCCGCTTTATCTGGCGCTTTATTAACTGGCATGCTCCATTAACTGGTATGCCGATCGACACAGCAAAAGCAAAACTAGAAGTCCCACTTCCAGTTTTCCCGAGTCCCACTTTGGCTGACTTTGGACCATGGCCTGGGGCAAAGCAGCCTGGGTGGGACCCCCTCTACCTATTCCCCAGCACACTGATGGTAGGGAGGGGCAGTGGTGCACCGGATGGGGCAGGAGGGGCGGCAGCCTGAACAGGCAAAGACGCCTGTTTGCACCTCTCAGGTAACTGGCATATTTGGTTATCCGGTACCCCCATTCCCCATGGGTGCTGGATAACACAGCTTTTGTAATCAGGTCAAAGTATCTGACCCCCGCCCCAATAGCTTTCTCAAATAGGATTTCCATGAAAAATGTTTGAAATAGAAAATATCACATTTCTGTTCTACGTGATCAAATCAAGACATTCACACACTTCTTGTGCCTTCTGAAAGTCCAATATCTGTTTCAAATTACAAATCAACAGGCATGAGTCAATACCAATATGTCTGGGAAGTTATAAAGCAGCAAATGTTCAAATGCAAGATTAACCCTTAAGAACTTTCTCCCACTGATTAAAAAGATCTTCAATCCAGAGCATATCTGAATGTTCTGAAGACTCTCTCTATGACTCAACATTCCCTTAAACTTTAAATCTATTTTTCTGTTACTAGATGCATCATTCTGAAATCCACAATAGTGGCTGCTGTTTCTTGTAGACTTGAACTTTCCAAGGCATACACACAAAAAAACCCTTCAAAGGTGTACATATTATGCATGCTGCCAACATAATTTATCTAGTATTTGGCTATAATTGATTGCTTATCTTGCATATTAACTTGGGACAACCAGGAAGTCTTGATAGTTCTAGCCCCTACATGGTAGTCAGTAAAATTAAGATGTTTGAACTGGCTATATGTATAATAATTATTTTGTCTTTAAAAGGAATATTCCGTTTACGGCTTTCTCTAAACTGACAAATTTTAAAAAATCTGATACGAGCTTCCTTTAAGCATGTTCTATATATTAAAATAATTTGTTTTCAAAAGGTTACTGGCATATCTCCTTTCCCTTAGGTATCTTGTTGGTTACAGAGGAACTGATTAACAGTGGGCCTTATTGAATCTCAAATGATGTCAACTCTATAAAGTAAACTACAAGACCAAATATGTTTTAATTTAATTATGTTTAAGTTAAATATTTTTATAAGGAGATTTAAGAAATTACACATAGGTCTTCAAACATATGGCATTTTTAGGTAGCAAATGAATACGCCATTGGAAGCTGTGACAGAGTTTTAGAAACAGTATTTCAACACACATTATTTGAGTACAGGCAGTCCTCAGACTTACACATTTGGTTCCTGAAAAACATGTCTTAATTTGAAATGTCGTAACTAGGAACCAGTTTTCCCATAGGAGCAATGTTATAAATGGGGGACTGGTTCCTTTTATGACACTATTACAGCTATGTCCAGCTGATATGTCTGGTGTGGTGAAAGGGGAGGGGGAAGGGAAGGGGTGTGAGGGGTAGATCAAGGCCCCTTGCGGTGAGGGAGGGGCTGGGATTGGGGCAAGTTGCTCACCTGGTGGCTCCTGTCACAGGTCCAGGAGGGCATGGGGTGGATCAGGCGGGGTCATGGCTGCACCGGATTGCCCTTGGAGCAGGGATTACACCCTCCTGCTGCTCACTCAGACAGGGCAGGTTAGGGTAGGCATAGGATGGGGCTGCCGCACTGCCTATGGGCAAGCAGTGTGCAGTGTCAGGAGCCTCCCCCTTCCCCCCGGATGAGCCACGGCTCCATCCCACGCCACCCTGCCTCAGGTGGGTGAGTGGTGGCAGGGCATGGCGGGGGGCGTCTGCTCCTGGATTGCAACGGGGCGGGGCATGGTTCATAGCCGCGCCCCCCCCCATAGGAGTTGCTGCATGCCCGGAGTGCAACCTGGTGCAACCCTGGCCCTGCCTGCCCTGCCCCCATCCAGAGGCACCCCTCCCCCATGCCCTGCCACCACTCGCTTAGCTGGGGCATGGTGGCTGTGGGATGGAGCCACAGCTCACCATGGGGGGTGACTCCCAATGCTGTGTGAGTGGCGGGAGGGCATAGCTCCCGCTCCCAGCACAGCCCTGGCCCTGCCTACCCTTCCCTGCCCCGTGCACATCTGCCACCCCCGCCCCCATGCTCTCCTGAATGACTGGTGGGAGCCACCAGACAAGCGACTTGCACCAGCCCCAGCCCCTCCCTCACTGTGGTGGGGGGGGGCCTTGACCTGCCTCCCCACACCCCTTCCCTTCCCCCTCTCCTTCCAGCACATCAGACTTACCAGCTGGATGCAGCTGTATGAGCATCGGAAGGTTGAAACAGAGTGTCAATTTATAAACATCTTAAGTGTTGTTCGTTGAACTTGAAGAGCCACAAGTCAAGGACTGCCTGTATTTTCAAAGTCATTTACTTATGTACGTAAGTAGGCAGATATAGAGAAGACATCTGATACCAGAGGGCTCCTTAGCATTTTTAGCAGACCAAGGCACACAAGATGCTGTACCCTCTAGAAGTTGAAGCTAGATAACTTCACAAATAACACACCATATTTAGTCAAATATAAGAGAATTCTGAATGTAAGATGACCCCACAATAGTTAGATTCTATATATAGGAAATGTAAAAATTTGTTATAATTTTCCCATATAGAATCCAAGTATTGGAGGATTGTCTTGAATCCACTCACCACTGCTAGAAAAGGGAAAGCGGTGGATGGGGCAAGGGGCGGCAGGCCCCTTACTTCTTTACCCTGCAGTCTTCTGGCCCCCCTGCCACCACTCTCCCATCCCCAGCTCCCCACAATCTCTGCCCCTCTCCATCAATCTTTGGCCCCTCCCCCAACTCCCCAGTCTCTGCCTCTTCCTCCCTCTGTTCCCTAGTCTCTGTCCCTTCCCCCCCAGCTCCACCCAGTCTCTGCCCTTTTCCCTTCCCTCTGCTCCCTGCAGTTTCTGTCTCTTCCTCTCCCACCCACCCCTTACAGTTAGACACTGCTTGGGCTGCTCCACCCTGGAGTACAGCACATGGAAGCTCAGCCCTTGCCTGGTCATGCAGCAATGTTGGCACTGCTGGTTGGCCAGGCAAGGGAAGGAGTTTCCATGTGCTCTGTGCCTGAAAGATAGCCACAGCTTGGCTCCTACTCAGGCTGGGGTAACAGTAAGGAGTTGGGAGGAAGATGGGTGTGGGGCAGAAGCTGCAGAGGGGAAACAGGAGGGAGGGGCAGAAGCTGCTGTAGGTCTAATTTTTGTCTTGACCTGGGCTCAGGGCCAGAGTTAGAGCTGCAGCATCCACCTGTTCTCCCCTCTACTTTGTATCCAAATGTAAGTTGAGGGGCTTTATTTCCCATGCATATAGGGGGGAAGCCTCATCTTATATTTACTTAAATACAGTATTTTAAATGATGAGGAAAATTAGCCACTGGAACAACTTGCCTAAGGGTACCGTGGATTCTCCAGCACTCTATATCAAGATTGAATGTCTTTCTAAAGATATGCTGTAACTCAGCAGCAGTTATGGACTTGATGAGGAATCAAGGTTTGAAATTTTGTGAGATATTATGCAAGTGGTTTGACTAGATGAACTTTTCTCTGTGGCCTTACAATTTATAAATCTACAAACCCCTAGTTGACAGATCCTTTTGGAGGCCCGCTGACAGTTGGTACAGATTAGAGGTGCCCTTTGGCTGCTCTGATATAAACTGGGGATGAAGTGGAGAATCAGAGATCTCCAAACAGAATTCCTCCCATCTCTGCTGCCCCAGCAAGAACAAACACAGCAGAGAAACTTTTCCCATTACTTTGGCCAACAGCATTTTTCTAGTCATAGGACTAAAACATATTTTATCTATGACCACACACACACACACGTATGTATATTATGTATACAACGTATGTACGTACGTACACACACACACACACACACACGTGTGTGTGTATATGCGTGCATGTACGTACGTACACACACACACACACACACACACACACACACACACTACATATAGATATAAAAATCAGCGATTCCCAAAGGGTATGCCAGGGCATACTGATGTGCCACAAGAGCAGTGAAAGTGTGCCATGAAAAATGGCCTGCATACGGCCCCAGCTGTGCCAACCCTGTTTGGCAGGATCAGGCTTGTGGACCGGTGAGTGAAGTGTGCTGTCAATTTTAGCGCAGAAAAAGTGTGCCCCAGTTCTAAAAATGTTGAGAAACCTAAGTTTTTTACTGAGATATATGTATATTTGTGTGATATATTTATCTATTTATTCTCCCACAGAGATCTTGTCCTTTACCCAGATAGTCACCACGGATGATAATCAGTATAAAACTTTACAGTCATTTATACATGTCAGTGTTGAATAGTCACCTTGTTCTTTTTCTGAAAGGATCAGTATATAAACATAACCTTAATTTCTCAATGGTTTTTGCATCCTTGAACAAATTTAAAAGCATTCCCTCTTTTAAAAAAAACCCCAACTCACTATTTGACAAATGGTTGGGCTATTAAATCATGGGTAAAAGCAGAATATTATCTGTTGTGATAGTATGATAATATTATCTTTTATGATAAAATACTATCTTTCAGAAGCTCAGATTATTTAACAAATAAAAAGGTAAATTCAATATTGCAATCAAGTTATACATCTGATTGCCCTTTTAAAACCCTAGCTTTACAGAGAGTGAAAATGCATCCTTGTTAGCATTTTTAATTAAATGAACAGAGTTCCAGAGTGTAGGTGATGTCATCTTGGGCTTTATCTTGTCAAGTCTCATAAACTGAACTAGATTGGAAATAAAATACAGGCAAATTAAGTGAACAATTTTGAATATTTTCTATCTGAGAGTATATTTTGCAAGCTTTCTTGATTGTGGCAATTGTTTTTAGTGTGTCCCAAATTCTCATAAGTAATTTATATTTGTATGGTAACCATAAGGTATATCTGTACAGTAAGCTAATTAAAATATTAGACAAATTATAAGCAGTAAGTAGTAAATCACATGAGATGCTGTTAATTGTCATTTATTAGGAAGTTCATAGAAAGTCACAAACCAAAACTGTTAAGACAGAAGTCAACATTTCTCTGAGATTCTGAGGTATTGTGCTAACTGGAGCACCAATAGCAGGCAGCAGAAATTTTGTGAACCAGGAATTTTGCCAACCTGCAAAGGCAGAAGTCCAAGTGATTTTTTTTTAAGCCAGCTAGATTTTCCATTTTGAATCAAAGCAATCACTGCCCAACAGAATCCCCAAGTCCCTGCTTGCATGTCAGTTAAAATTAATGTCTGGGTTTTTTTGCCATCTGTATTGAATATAAGCAAAAATTGTATCACAACAGCCTGAAAAAAATGCACAAAGATTTATAAACCTTTTAAACATTATGCATGAGTAATATTTATACGACCTGATTCTGCTAAATGCCTAGCTCCCTTAACTTGGAGTATGTCAGTGAAAGCCAAATTTATTTAGTGCCTTGTATAAGATCAAGCCTCACTTACAGGGTGGTTGAAGTAGAGCAGGATTTCTCAACTGGGCTGCTATAAAACCCACTCAAGAGTGCCATGGTGCAGACACCACCTCTGCTCTTGCATCCAGGTAGACTGCCCGGCACTCAGGGCTGCAGTGCATGTGCCACTTCTCCTGCATTAGGGTTCTGTGATAACCCTAGAGCACGCTTGTGTTGTAACATTTTCCAGTATGCCTCCCCCATCTTCCCTCACCCTCCTCCAACTCCTCACGGAAACAGAGGTGCCAGGACAGTTCCACCTCCCTCGTATGCCTCTGTTTCCAAGAGAGACTGTACCGGGTCAGACCAAGGAGGGAATTGCCTGCTTTGGGATGATCAGGTTTCAACAAGAGTGCCACCACATTTAAAAAAGCTATGGAGAGTGCCCTGACACAAATTAGAAAAGGTGAGAACCACTGGAATAGAGGGAACTGGTTTCTGTGTCTATCATTTAGACTAAATTCTATAGAATAAATGTAGTTTGCTCAGTGTAATTTCTCCATGGGCATTTATTCACAGTAGATTTCTGCACTGAACAGCCTCATCTCGGGAGCAACAAGCATGTTATGGGGCAGTTTAAAGTGCATTATAGTGAAATGATTTTGCAACACAAAAACTGCCACTGGGCAAGAAATTCGACACAATATATGTTAGTTGACTGTTGTTCTGGCTGCAGCATGAATCTGGAATATATTTTTCTGCAGCCAGTATAATAATTACTTGATTTCATGACCACTAACATTCAAGAACCCTGCCTCCTCCTGAGGCAAGTGAATTAAATGTATTAAGTGTCAGATGTTGTGAATAATGGTAGGCATATTTTTAATGATTATTTTGATTCCATGTAAATAAAATGGCAAAAGCGCAAGATATCTAACTAATGAAAATATAATCTTCCCTCTTGGAACTCTGTGTATGTGCAAATATATATGTGCATATATTATTTATATATGCATAAGTTTATATACATACACATATATATATCTACATTGATATCTATAATATAGACAGAATTCAACAGAAACCTGGTTGAATGCTGAAAACACTGTGTAGAAAACACTCACTAATTTTATCCAGAGATCTTTTACCCCTGGAAGCAGTTGAGGAAAGATACATTAGAAAAAGTAGTTACCTCTGTACTAGGGAGAAGAGAGTGTAATATGTTTTGTCTTTGAAACAAAGACTTTTGAGCATCTTCCAAGTTCACCAAGGTAAGTTCAGTGATTAAGTCCAGTAAGGTCAAGTAGGAAGAGAAAGGTCATATAAAGGAGAATAAAAGGGAAGTTCTGTATGGAGCAAGGCTTTTTAAATCATGCTGTCTAAAAATCAAGCAGTAACTGCCCTGCAGGAATAAGTGGGTAAAAATACATCTTTTGTGCCATGACTGTTGGGCAGAGGTGAGCTCATATTTAATTACTGGGGTTGTCATAAAATTATAATGAAAAAATGGAAACCTTTGCTAACATGATCATAACATTCTTATAAAATAAGGAGTCCAAATAACTGCAGCTTTGATCACTTACTAAACTGAATCCTTTTGAAAGTTTTTAATGTTTGTTTAAATCAAATTGAGTAAAAAAAATTCTTTAAATAAAAACCAAACCTACTTCACAAGGCTTCAGCCAAGTTGCTCAGCTATATAACTGCTCTCAGCAGCAGCTGCTCCTGAAAAAATTACTCTGAGAGAGAGCAGAGATAGAGTTTAGTATGGCATGCAACTGATGAGTGATGACTTATTTCACTGCAATACATGATTTATGTTTTTGACTATAAAGGGTACATATGGCTTTATACATTGGAAGCACTTGTGCTCATGAAGTATGTGAGTATTCAGTATAACCACACCTACATTCATGACTTCAATGGGATTTATTCTTGCCCTGGGAGGGAAAATAGGGCCCTTTGTGGGTGTTTTGGGTTTTTTTTTGTCATGCTTACCAGTGCATGCTCTTCATCTTGCTCTGTTTCCTTCAATGTATTTGCATGTTTGAACTGAAAGATACCTTCACAATACAATGAATAATATAAAAAAAAAAGTGCAGTGTATGTGCTTTAGTGTTACACTATCTCAGCACCAGGCAGCAAGGGGCAGAATTAGCTAGCTTTGCATGTATTAGCTCCCCAACTGAAAATAGTATAAGCTGCATTAGCATGACGCTACAAGGACCAGAACTAACTAGCCTAGTCAGGGCACTAAACTAAGATAGAGTATGGGATTTCAGTACAATGCTGCCTGCTGCTGTGGAAATGTGCAGCAAATCTCACTGAATCAGCATTGGGGAATTATGTATAGCATTGGACCACTGGTTGGAACCATTCTATTATAATGGTTATCTACATGTCTTGGGTCAAAACTGCATTCAGTACCATCAATATTACAACACTCCCTGTGATGCCATGACTTTTTAAAACAAATACATTAATTAACACTCTTTACATGTAGAAAGAAAAGTTTTCAATTAGCAATAATTGCACCTCAAATTAACCTAATTGGCTACAATATTTTAATACACTAGGCCAGATTCCAAGCTGTGTGGTCTGTAAGCTACATCTCTCCTCTGGGGATACTTGAATAATGGAAGAATCTTTTGTTGCCCTCAAGATGTAACAGATTAGGAACAGAGCAGGGATGAACCTGATGCCATTTCTGATGTTCGCTGGTGCCAACTCTTCTTGGGGCACTTCTGCTTCCACTTATGAATAGCTTATTTTGGTTTAGCTTAAACTTGATCTCAACTCAGTTAAATGAAACTGAAAATAAGCCTTAACAAAAAATGCCCATACAATTTTGTACACCTTTAAACCATGCGTTAAATTAAACCAGTGCAACTTTGCCATGCAGATTGTCTCCCTAAGTAAACTGGACAGAGCACAGTCTTGGCCTACCTTTCATTTAATTTCTTCTTTAGTTGCAAGATGTTTGTGTCGCTCAGTTAATACATTTTAAGCTTTAACTGCCTGTTGACGTTCTGTTGGAGGAACACTTCTTACACAGTCCATCTTACCTTTTGTAATTTACTAGACTTTTGATAATTTATTTGCTAGGTGCTCTTTCTGTTGCCTAGGAAAAACAGCTGTTGGCTTGTCAAAAGAGAATAGAGCCAGTTTAACTGTTCATCCTTAAAAAAAAAAAAAAAAAAAAAAAAAAAAATTGCTTCATTTGTTCTTCCTTTGGAACTATGATTATTTGAAAGCAAAGTCCTGTTTTCTGTGATCTACTGTCAGTTTCCATGAGAACAGGATCAGCAACCAGCATCAAAATAGTCAGGACTCCTTTAAATTGCACCAACTAGAGCAGAGTGAATGATGATTTTCCAGTACTAACAGATACAATTTACAGTGAAATCTATTAGCTTGTGGAACACTCTTCATAGTATAAGCTCTGTTCTTTAGGATATTTAAAAGGACTAGAAAAATACAGCATAGAGGATGGGATGTTTTACATTTAATAACTCATAGCTTCATGATTTTGATTCTCCGAGTTTCACCAAGTATTGGAAACACCGACCTATGCAAAGATACTCAAGGTATTTGTAGGACCCGGGCCTAAAGATGGAAGGGGGAAGGCAGTGAGACCACTGTTCCTTTTACCTACACATCTTACTTTTATAATAAAAAATATCTATGAAATATATATATTGAGCAACAAACTGCATAATGTAACACGTAATTAAAATATGTCTGAGATAAATCTTTTGTTTTGAAATTGTCCAATCAGAGTGCTCAACACAATTACTAAGATAGAAAAATAGAAGGCTGCAGGTGATTTTAAGCAGGTCATCTAGTCAAACACCTTGTACAGGGCAAAATCATACCTTTTCAGACCATACCAGCCAACTGCGTGTCCAAGCTATACTTAAAAATTTGCAATAATAGAGGTTTTATAAAATCGCTTGGTAATCTGTTCTAGTGCTTAACCACCCTCATAATTAGAAGGTACTTCCCAGTAGTCAGTCTATATTTCCCTTGTCACAATTAAGACTGTTACTTCTTGCCCTGTCCTTTGTGAACACAGAGAATAGTCTATCACTATTATCTTTACAGCTACCCTTTACATATTTAAAGACACTTATGAAATCCTCAACCTTCTTTTCTGCATATTAAACAATCCTAGTTCTTTCAAATTTTTCTTGTACTGATGTTTTTTACTGACCTTGTTTTGTTAGGGTCTTCCTGGATTCTTTTTAATTTATCCACATCTTACCGGATGTATGGTGTCCAAAACTAGACACAATAATTCAGGTGAGGCCTTAACAGTGCTGAATATAGAAGAAGACTACTTTTCCCTGACTGTTGAGTGACACTCCTGTTATTACATCGCAGTATTTTATTGGAGTAATATATATAAAAGCACACTATTGACTTGCTATTGACTCTCCAGCTTGCAGTCCACTATAACTAGGGTGACCATATGCCTTGAATAAACTGGGACAGTCCCGGCTTCTGTAATCTAGTCCTTGCCGGTTGGTCAAAAGCCCTGGACTAACTAAATTGGCGATGTATAACATAAACTTTCATAAGCAGAGGGCTCACTTCATCAGCAGGCTGCCTGATTGCCTGTCTGGTGCACCATGCCATTCCATGTCCCCACCAGGCTCTTTGGGACTTTTGATAAACTGGCCAGGACCAGACTATGGAAGCTGGGACAGTCCTGGTTTTCCCAGAATGTATGGTCAATCTAACTATAAATGTTAGGTCCTTTCCTGTAGCTCTGCAGCCCTAGCAAGTCATTCCCCAGTTTGTATTTGTTCATTTGGTTGTTCCATCCGAAACAAGTATTTATCCGTATTGAATTTAATCTGATTAATTTGGACAATTTCTCTAATTTATCACGGTCATTTTGAATCCTAATCCTATCTGCCAAAGTGTCTACTAGCCCACTCAATTTGGTATCATCTGCAAGCTTGCATATTGTGTTCTCAGTTCTATCTCAATAATTGCTGAAGTTATTAAACAGTCAGAAGGCAGGACAGATTTTCACCCTTATAGACTAACTAAATCAGAGATATATACCATAAGCAGAGAGTTTACTTTATCAGATGCTGGGAAGGGACTGCAGGAAGCAGAGCTGCTAAATAGAAAGCACTGATTAAACTACAAAGGGTAGGGAATAGGGGAAAAAAGGAAGGGCACTGCTTGGGAGCAGCAAAGTGGGTAGGAGAGAGAAAAATAAAGTAATTAACTAATTGAAGGGCTTAGGGTTTATAGAAGCTAATCCAGGTAATGGGATTAGAATCTGGAATCTCGGTTTAGACCATACTTGTCCATACAGTCCAATATATGGATGGATTCTTGTTCAGTCATTTCTTGTACAAATTCATTTTTTTAAGTTTTGTTTTCTGAGAACAGCCACTCTGAGGTCAGCAATGGAATGCCCAAGTAAGTTAAAGTATTCTGCCCTAGCCTTGTTTGTCTTTCTGGTAGTGATGTCAGATTTCATAGACATTAGGGCTGGAAGGGACCTTGGAAGATCATCGAGTCCAGCCCCCTGCCCAAAGGGCAGGAAGTCAGCTGGGGTCATAGGATCCCAGCAAGATAAGCATCCAGTTTGCTCTTGAAGGTGTTCAATGTAGGCGCTTGAACCACCTCCGGTGACAGGCTATTCCAGACCTTGGGGGCTCGGACAGTAAATAAATTCTTCCTTATGTCCAGCCTGAAACGGTCTTGTAGTAGTTTATGACCATTCGACCTAGTCATCATCCCCTGGGGCGCTCTGGTGAACAAACGTTCCCCCAGATACTGGTGGTCACCCCTGATAAACTTGTAGGTGGCCATCAGATCACCCCTGAGCCTGCGCTTTTCCAGGCTAAAGAGCCCCAGGGCTCTCAGCCTGTCATCGTAGGGTCTGCTTCCCTGACCTCTGATCATGCGCGTGGCTCTTCTCTGGACTCTCTCAAGCTTCTCCACATCCTTTTTGAATTGTGGAGCCCAAAACTAGACACAGTACTCCAGCTGCGGCCTCACCAAGGCCGAGTACAAGGGGAGAATGACGTCCCGGGATTTGCTTGAGAAGCATCTATGGATGCAAGCCAGTGTTTTGGTCGCTTTACTAGCTGCAGCATCGCATTGCAGGCTCATGTTCATCTTGTGGTCAATGATGACCCCCAAGTCTCTTTCTTCCATAGTGCTAGCCAGCGTAGCACTGCCGAGCCTATAAGGATGTTGCGGGTTTTTCCTCCCAAGGTGGAGAACCTTGCATTTATCGGCGTTGAACACCATCAGATTCTCGTCCGCCCACTTGCTGAGCCTGTCCAGGTCAGCCTGGATCACCAGACGAGTGTTCATTCATTCTTACACACAGGGGTTGCCCTGCCTGTCCAATATAAATAGCAGAGGGGAACTATAAGTTGGGAATGGTGTATATGACATTGGTAGAGGTTAACCTCGGACATTTTAATCCATGTTATCTGGTCGTTGATGAGGGGACACAGTTGGCATCTGGGTCCAGAGCAAGGGCTGATGCCTTGGTCAGAATAAGAGCTAGGTAATCTCTTGCTGGAGGAATGCCATTTGATAGTAGGGGCTGCCTGTAAGCCAGAACAGGTTTGTTTCCCCATGGCTACCTTGAGATGGTCATAATTTTTCAGGACGGGTTGGAAGTCAATGATATATCTAAGGTGCTCGAGCTGGGGCCTGTAAGTACCAATCAAAGGGGTTGTCTTTGTCTCAGGGTTGGTATTGTACTAGGTTGGACTTGCGGCTGAATCCAACTATATATTTGGATGGCTACAGCTTTAGAGTTGTATTGTAATTCTAGAAATCCCTGTTCCAAGTTGTAACAGGGGGCCTCCTCAGGGCCAATCTCTGTGGCCTGCCCACCTGTTCTTGGGCCAAGTGCCCGGCTTCTCGTCCGCCACACCTTGGTGTTAATTGATTCATTTATAGATGTCACTCAAGCAGGAGGCTGCCCATTTTAGTGCCCCAATGCCAGTGGGTGCTCTCTACAGCTCCTATCCTCCCCAATACCGCAGCCCAAGCCTCACAGATGGCATCTTGGTGTTCACCTAGTCACCGGCCCCCCACACTGGGCCCCAGAATCATCCTACCAGGCCTCCATGATCCCTCCAATCAGGCAGCCTCTCCATCTTCATCCAGGCTACCTAGCCCCCCAAAGCCATTTTCCCCTCTCGGGAGTGGTCCCCCTGAGACCTTCGGCTACTAGCCCTGGCCCACCTTCAGGCCAGTCAGGACCCCAGGCCCCTGGGCATCCCTTGCAGTGGGCCCCTGGCCCTTTTGACTCTCCTGGTCCTGGCCCCAGCATGGGCCAGTCGAGGGTACTCTTTTGTTCTCCCAGGGTCCGCCTTCCGGGCCCCTCAAACAAACAGGGTTACCCACCCAGTGGTGGGGGCAAGGGGTTAAGGCACCCTGACCCAACTTTCACCAGGGTGATAACTGCCCTGGCATTTCCTGGGGGCTCCCGTGCCACTGAGGGCCCCACCAGACCAACCACTCCTGGCAGGATGCAGTTTTAGGTCATGCCCAGGACCAGGAGCCTCCAAATCATCCCCTACAGCTCTTCCCTTACCTCCAGATTGTTCTCAGCAGCCCTCCAACCAGGCAATGTTGCTGCCTGGCTTTCAGCAGCTAAACTGCCCTGTTTATATAGGCAGCCCTTAACTCCCAAAATGGCTGCCCTCATCAGGCACCTGGTGGCTGCCAGCTCCAGGCCCTTAAAGTGGCAGGCACACACAGTGCCCTGCCACACAAGTCTTTAAGGTGTGCATCTCAGGTGGTGGGATCAGAGCAGATACGGTTGTAATATAGAACTTGGCTGAAGATGATGGATCTAGTGCTGTGTTTTAGGA
Source organism: Alligator sinensis (assembly GCF_000455745.1). Taxonomy (NCBI): domain Eukaryota; kingdom Metazoa; phylum Chordata; order Crocodylia; family Alligatoridae; genus Alligator; species Alligator sinensis. The sequence goes on from NW_005842943.1 coordinate 168,574, forward strand.
TAAGGGCTGCTAGTGTGGAGGTAGTTCTAGTGATTGGTTAGTTTCCAATACAATGTAGTGACATTAAACCATACCAAACCTGGAAGAGACCCCTGAGGAAGCTCTCTTTATGCCTCATGTCAATTATGTGAGAGGCAAGGATTTCTCACTCCTCTTAGAGATTGAGTCTTAGATGAGTACTCTTTGAGCATATTGATCCAACCAGCTATGTAGTCATCTGACAAGTAGTTTCATCTACACTGTATTTTGTTAGCTAACAAATGAGAATGTAATGGGAAACAGTGTTAAAAGTGTTGCAAAAGCTGAGACATATACACTGCTTTTGCCCCGTCAGCAAAGCCACAAAGTCACCTAGACATAGAAGGAAATCAGATTGATTCAGCATGACTTATTCTTGACAAATCCATATTAATAGTTCTTGATCACCTTGATCCTCTACAGGTTTAGAAATAGATTCTGTTGTAATATGCTCTAGAACATAAAGTTTGTTGGTTGTAGCTGTGTTAGTCTAAGGACATAGGCAGACAACATTCTTTAGGTAAATGTGATCTCTTTTATTAGACCAACTAAATAGTTGGAAAACATTGGTTTTTGCAAGCTTTTGGGTACAAACACCCTTCTTCAGGCACAGGGAGAGTTTGTTGTTTCTTTGTGTTCTCTCCTGAGTAGAATGAAAGCCAGCATGCAAAATGCAGGTCTGTAAAAATGTAAATGCATGGCAGTGAGGATTAGAGACTGTAAGAGACAATAGGTGAGAGATAGGGGGCAGGAGGGGGGGAGGAGAAAGCAGGAAGAATGTATCTGGTAAAATGAAGACAGGTTACTTGGGGTTATCGGATGGCAGGCAGGTTATAATGTGCCATAAATCCAATGTCTATATTTAGTCCATGATTTTTTGTATCCAGTAGATTTGTGAAGTGAAGTTCATAGGCTCATTTACAAAAGGTGTTTTGTAAATTCCCTTTGAGGATTAGAACTGAGAGACTTGAGAGAGAGTGGTTACCTTGTGAGAAACGTGCAGCAACACATAGTTTGGTATTTTTGTCTTCGATAGATTTTTGGTGTGTGTTCATTCTGGTATGCAGTTGTTGCTTGGTTTCTCCTACATATTTTCCATCTGGGCATTTAGTGCACTGGATGAGATATTACATTTCTGGAGATGCAGGTGTAAGATCCAGGAATGGTGATGGTTCTGTTGTGGAGTTTAGTTATTGTGGGAGTGGTGATGTGTTGGCAGGTTTTACATTTTTTGCCCTGCCATGGTCTGGATCCATACAGTATGCTTTGGGCCATAGGAAGTTTGCTTGCGGTGATGAATTTGGCAAGGTTCAGTGCGTGTTTAAAGACCAGGATGGGTGGCTCTGGAAAGATCTCATTAAGAATTGAGTCTTCTTCTAGTATGGGTTGCACTTGTTTGAGGATTTTCTGTACAGGTTCCAGAGAAGGATGGCATTTAATAGTGAATGATGTGATTTGTGGGGATTTTCTTTTTGTCCTTCATGCGGTATCCAGTAGGGCTGTGCAAAATCTCAGCGGGTGTTTCAAAGCTGCTTTGACACTTTTTGAGCTCGAAACAACGAAATTGAAATGAAACAAAAGGCTTCAAAACAGCTTCGAAATGAAATGAGGGCACTCAAAATGTTTTGAAAGTTTCAAAACATTTTTAGTTTCAAAGCAGCCCAGTGGCTGGAGGTGAGGGAGAGCCAGGGCTGTACTCTGAACGGCTCTGCCAGCCCCATGGAGCTCAGCCCGGCAGCAGGAGGCAGCGGGAAAGCCAGTGTTGGAGTCACTCCAAGTGCAGTCCTGGCCAGTGGCTCTCCCCTGCCTCCCACCACCAGGCTCAGCTCCATGGGGCTGCAGAGCCTCCAGCCGCTGGGCTGTGGTTGCCAGGGCTGCACTCCAAGTGGCTCTGCCACTGGCTCTCCCGCCATCTCCCACCATCAGGCTGAGCTCTGTGGGGCTGGTGGAGCCACACAGAGCACAGTCCTGGCTCTCCTCTGCTTCCCACCACCAGGCTGTTCTCACCAGGGCTACACTCTGAATGACACCACCACTGGCTCTCCAATCACCTCCCACCACCGGCCTGAGCTCCGTGGGGCTGATGGAGCTGCTTAGAGTGCAGCCCTGGATCTGAGCGCAGCCCTGGAGAGCACAGCCTGGCAGCTGGAGGCTGCACAGCTCCATGGAGCTGAGCCTGGTGGTGGGAGGCAGGGGAGAGCCACTGGCCAGGGCTGCGCTCAGAGCCAGGGCTGTGCTCCAAGTGGCTCCACCACTGGCTCTCCACCACCTCCTGCTACCTGTTGCCACCAGGCTCAGCTCACTGGGGCTGCAGAGCCTCCAGCCACTGTGCTGTGCTTGCCAGGGCTGTGCTCCAAGCAGCTCTGTCAGCCCCGTGGAGCTCAGCCTGGTGGCAGGAGAGCCAATGGTGGAGCCACTCAGAGTGCAGCCCTGGTGAGTACAGCCCAGTAGCTGGAGGCTCCACAGCCACACAGAGCTGAGCCTGGTGGCAGGAGGCGGCAGGGAGCCAGTGGTGGAGCCAGTCAGAGTGCAGCCCTGGCCACTGGCTCTCCCCCACCTCCTGCCTGTAGCTGAGCTCCATTGGGCTGGCAGAGCTGTTTGGAGTGCAGCCGGGTGGCAGGGGGCAGGGAGAGCCAGGGCTTTACTCCAAGTGGCTCCACCAGCCCCACAGAGCTCAACCTGCCCTCCCAGCACTCCTGGACTCCTCTTGGAGGTGCAGGCTACCAGATTTGCATGCAGGATGACAGGAGGCTGCTGCTGCTGCCTGACACCAGTGGCAGCACCAGTCTCCACGGCACTGGGTGTGGGCTGTGCCCAGTGCCGGTCCCAGGTGACAGCAAAAGCCCCCTGTCATCCTGTGCACAGATCCAGGGGCCTGCACCTCCGGGAGAAGTCCAGCCCCCAGATCTGTGCATGGGATGACAGGAGGCTGCTGCTGCTGGCAAGTGACATGAGTTTTGCTATTAGCAGTTTGAAGTGTAGTTTCCCAGAAATCCCTGCACCTATCCTCTTGAAACTTGGCAGACCTTATGCCCTCAGAAGGGGCTAACATCCCTGTAATTTGCATCTGAATCAAGCAAGAAATGACAGTTACAGACATTTTCATGATTCCCCATTATAGCCTATAGGCAAAACGTCAAAATGCGTTGAAACAACAAAACAGTTTTGAAGAAACAAAACAGAACAGTGCTTCGAGATTAAACGAAACACTGTCTCTTCAAAATGGCAAATAGAAGTCAAAATGAAGCAGTGCTGTTTCGCACAGCTCTAGTATCCAGGTGGCTTTTTCAAAAGTGCAATCTATCTCTCTGGAGGAGTGTCCTTATTAAGTGAAAGCCCTTTTGAGATGTGTGTGAAGACAATTGTGGGTATTTTCCTCAGTGCAAATTCAGTGGTATCAGAGGGTTTAACTGTACATTACAGCTTTCTTGTGGTGTTTAGGGTAATTGCTGGTTCTGTGCAGATATGTATGTTGGTCTCTAGGTTTCTTTGTATATGGTGGCTTGTATTTTACCATTCTGGATATTGATCATAGTGTTCTGTCCAAAAAGGAAATGTTTGTGCTGGAGTATTCAAGAGAGAATCTGATGGAGGGGTGATGGTTATTGAATTAGTGAGGGAAATCAATCAGAGACTGCAGGTTTTCAGTCCAAATGATGAAGATATCATCTATATATCTTAGGTATAATGTGGGTTTCATGGTACAGTTCTTGAGGACGTCTTCATCCAGGTGGGCCGTGAAAATGTTGGCATATTGTGGGGTTATTTTGGTGCCCATAGCTGTGGGGCAAGTGTTGGTTGTTAAAACAGAAGTTGTTGTATGTGAAGATAAAGTGTATATGTTCAGTAATATTTTTAAGTCTGTACTCTGAGTTGTATTCTGGCTTTTGTAGATATGTAAGGCAGCCTTAGATGCCATACTGGTATGGAATGTTGGTATATAAGATGGTAACGTCCATGGTGGCTAGGAGGGTATTGCTGGAAAGTTGCTCTATGTTTTTCAGTTATTGTAGAAAGCATTGTGTCTTGGACAAAACTCAATCTTTGGGTGACAAGAGGTTTTAGAATGGATTTGATGAAACCTGATATTTCCTCAGTTAGGGTTCCATAGTTGGATATTATAGGTATTCCTGGGTTCCCTTGTTTGTGGATTTTAGGGAGCACATAAAAAGACCCTGGATTAAGTAGTGGTGGGATCAAGTTTTGTAGTTTCTCTTGTAGTTCAGATGGAAATTATGTGATGGTGGGTTTGAGTTTTAAGGTGAAAAGGGATCTTCCTCTAGTTTTTTGTAGTAGGTGGTGTCAGAGAGTTGTCTGTTGGCTTCTTTTATGTAGTCTTCATAGTTAAGGATAACCAGAGCTCCTCCTTTATTTGTGGTTGAATCTTAGAGATTCTATGGCCCTTGTGCTGGTGTTTATTGTTGATTATTTCATTGTTCATTATTTCCATGAAGCAGTCAATATAGTAGTCAAGGTTTGAATTTCATCTACTGTGAAGTGTCCAATATGATTTTTTATTTGGATTTTTTGGTGTTAATCTTTTCCTTGCTGTTTTCACAGGATGAAGTGTTGTTGAAAGTAGATTTGTTTTGGTTGTGGACATTTTCCTTGAGACAGAGGTGTTGGAAAAATTCTTCTAGTTCTCTACATTGTAGTATTTTATTATGGTATTTTTTCCAGACAGAAATTAAGGCCTTTAGAGAGGACGGATTTTTCAGCATTGGTAAATGCGTACATGGAGAGGTTGATAATATTTGAGGGTTGACTGGTTCCTTCAGTTTCATTGGGTATGAGGTTGGAATATTGTATGGTGTTTCTCTGATGATTGTTTTATGGCTGGGAAAGTTGTTCCTGTAGTAATAGGTTCCATTTCTTTCTTTTATATTGGATGGATGTTGTAAAAAATCTTTAGTAGTCTTTTTGTATGTGTTGTATAATGTTTGGGAAGATATCTGGATTTATCTCTTTTAAGTTGTTGGACCATGCGTTGATGTCCTTCTTGAGTTGATCTCTTTTTCAGTAGTTTATGTGAAGGAGATGATTTATAAGTTTTTCTGAAGTTCTCCTGCATAGTTGTGAGGCATATTTGGAGTTGTCTCTAGTAGTCAGAGGATTGTAGATGTTCAGCCCTCTGGGAATGACATTGTGTTTCTGGCATAGGCTTCGAAAATATGTCACTGTTGAATTTGGCTTCTTTCTTCTTCACATTGCGAAGTTTCCATTTCAAATGACAAAATTTGATATCTTCCATACTTTAGGTGTGTTGGTTGTAGCCATGGTGGCCTAAGGATATAGGCAGACAAGGTTCTTTAGGTCAATGAGATCTCTTTTATTAGACAAACTAAATAGTTGGAAAAATTACTCTTTGCAAGTTTTTGGGTACAAACACCCTTCTTCAGGAACAGGGAGAGTTTGTTGTTTCTTTGTGTTCTCTCCTGGATAGAATGAAAGCCAATATACAAAATGCATGTCTGTGAAAATGCAAATGTATGACGGCAAGGATCACAGGACCTGGGAGACATAATAGACGAGAAAGAGAACATAAGAGTATAAAGATGAAAGTTCTGGGCCTTTGTTAGTTCCTCTCCCTCTCCCTTTGCTATTCTTCAGATAATGCACATAACTGCTGAGACGTTACAAATGGTTTTAAGATTCTATTTTTCTTACTTATATTAATTACTATTTCATAGATTTCATATTCGGGCTGGAAATCAGCAGGGATCATAGGATCCTAGCAAGATAAGCATCCAAATGCATCTTGAAGGCATTCAAAGTGGGTGCTTGAACCGCCTCTGGCGGCAGGCTTCCCCCAGATCCTGATGAGCACCCCTGATAAACTTATAGGTGGCCACCACATCACCCCTGAGCCTGCACTTTTCTAGGCTGAAGTGTCCCGTGGCTCTTAGCCTCTCATCATAAGGTCTGTTTTCCTGACCTCTGATCATGCACGTGGCTCTTCTCTGCACTCTCTCAAGCTTCTCCACATCCTTTTTGAATTGTGGACCCCAAAACTGGATGAAGTACTCCAGCTGTGGCCTCACCAAGGGCGAGTACAACGGGAGAATGGCATCCTGGGATTTGCTTGAAAAGGATCTATGGATGCAAGCCAGCATTTTGCTCACTTTACTAGCTGCAGCATCACATTGAAGGCTCATGTTCATCTTGTGGTCAATCATAACCCCCAAGTCCCTTTCATTTGTAGTGCTAACCAGCGTAGCACTGCCAAGCCTATAAGCATGCTGCAGGTTTTTCCTCCCAAGGTGAAGAACCTTGTATTTTTCGGTGTTGAACACCATCAGGTTCTCATCCGCCCATTTCATGAGCCTGTCAAGATCTGCCTTGATCACCCTCCTATCTTCAGGTGTGGATGCTTTACCCCAGAGTTTGGTGGCACTGGCAAACTTGGCCAACCCGCTTCTGACACCAATGTCCACATCATTGATGAAGATGTTAAACAGTTTAGGCCCTAGGACACAGCCTTGAGGGACCCCACTGGTGACCGCACACCAAGACGATTGGCTTCCATCAACCACCGCCCACTGGGTCCTAGCGTGGAGCCAATTCCCAAGCCAGCAGATTGTGGTGAGGTCAAGGCCACAGTTAGCCAGTTTTGCCAAGAGGTGATCATGGGATACCAGACCGAAGGCTTTTTTGAAGTCAAGATATACAACATCAATTTCTTCCCCCTTGTCCAGGTGATAGGTCACCTGGTCATAAAAGGAAATGAGATTGGTCAAGCAAGACCTACCCGCAACAAACCTATGCTGGGTATCCCTCAGGATATTGCTGTCAGCTAGTCTGTTAAGGATGGCCTCTTTGGTAATCTTTTCCAAGACCTTCCCCAGGATAGAGGTCAGGCTGATGGGCCTGTAGTTCGCTGGATCCACTTTCCTTCCTTTCTTGAAGATAGGCATGACATTGGCCTTCTTCCAATCTTCAGGCACCAGGAGTTCTCAAATATCCATGCCAGGGGCTGAGCTATGATGCTTGCCAGCTCCTTGAGTACCCATGGGTGTAAACTGCAAGGGCTGGCTGACTTGAAGGTGTCCAACCTGTCAAGGTGTTCCTTCACGAGGTTAGCTTCAATGGAGGGCAAGGTATCTCCCTCACCTGGGCCTCCCTGACCCACTTTGAGCAGGAGTGTCCCATGGGATGGGTGAAAAACTGACACAAAGTACCCATTTAGCAAGTTTGCTTTTTTCCTGGGCATCGGTTGTCAGTTGTCCCATCTAGTTTAGCAGGGGTCCAACGTTGCCCTTGCTTTTCCTCCAGCTCCCCACATATCTAAAAAAGGACTTTTTATTGTCCTTGATATTTGTAGCTGTCTGGAGTTCCATCGCAGCCTTGGCTTTCCTGGTTTGCTCTCTGCAGGGCTGGACCAGAGCAGAGTATTCCTCCTTGGTGGTGGTTCCAGTCCTCCATCCTTTGTAGGTCTTCCTTTTAAGATGCAGGAGGTCCGCCAGTTCCCTGGAGAGCCATGGGGGCTGCTGTGCCCTTCTGCTGCCTTTCCTCTGAGACAGGATGGACTTTGTTTGAACATCCAGGATTGCTTTCTTGAGGAGCAACCACTCATCCTGAACTCCCCTCCCCTTTGGGTTGTGGCCCTTTAGGGCTTCACTGACAAGCCTCCTGAGCTTGTCAAAGTCAGCTTTCCTGAAGTGAAGGACTTCTGTATTACTTACTGACTTGCCAGCTTTACGGCAAATGATGAAGGTGATCAGCTCATGGTCACTGTCGCCCAGCTTCCCTTAGATCATTACGTCACTGGTTAGGTCATCTCTGGTGCCAGTACAAGGTTGAGCAGTGTCTTACCTCTCGTCAGCCTATAGACTTCCTGCATCAGATAGAGGTCATCCATGCATGAGAGAAAGTTTTGCGACCCCTTGGATTTTGCTGAGCACTCCTCCCACGAGATGTCTGGGTAGTTAAAGTCTCCCATGACAATCATGAACCGGGAGTGCGTGGCCTCAGCTAATTCCCTGGCAAACTCCTGTTCAAGGTCTTGACTCTGGGTAGGGGGTCTGTAGTAGACTCCCACCATAGTATCCCCTGTGCTGTGTCCCCCATGGGTTTTAACCCAGAGGGTCTCAAGTTGCCCACTTTGGGTGCCAGTGTTGGCTTGAAGGGATGCATAGCTTTCCTTGACATAGAGAGCTACACCTCCACCCTTTTTGTCCACTCAATCCCTCCTGTACAGGGGTATAGCCGTCTATACCCGTGGTCCAGTCATGGGTGAAGTCCTACCAGGTCTCAGTTATCCCTATGACATCATAATTATTTGTGTTTAGCAGGCAGACAAGTTCCTCCAGTTTATTCCCCAAGCTCCTGGCATTTGTGTATAGGCACGCAGGTGTCTCCTTGGGGGCCCTTGCGTTGCCTACAGATTGTTCCAGGGCTGGGGCAGCAGTGGGATCCCTTAAATGCCTTGACTTGCTGGTTTTGCAAGGGTTGCTCAGCAGGCCAACAGTGGCAGTAGTCCCCCCATCCCATTTAAATTACAGTTGTATCACTTGGTGCTTGTGTTCCACTATACACAGAATTATAACGACATTTAGGAAATAGTGTCCCTCCCCCAAGGAGGTCTTAATCTGAGAAAGAGAAATTATAAATACAGAGCACAATGGTTCAAAAGTGAATCAAAGTTGGGTTTTATTGCTTTTAAAAATCACTTATTAGTAGCTTCTAATGGCCAATATTAATGATTATTAGTTACTAGTCAAAATAGTAGGGATGGGTATATGACCAGTCAAATAAAGTTCAGTCAATTGACCGGTCAAATTTCAGTCAAAAATTGTAAAAAAATTGCAAATAGGTCCAAATAATACACAGAAAAAAGCACAAAAATTCCATTCAGAAATGTGTCAAAAACAATAAGAAAATCATATTTCTGTCAAGAAAACTACAAAGGTATTTAAAAAAAATAAAATTGCTAATATCTTTGACTGTTAAAAAAATAGGCAGTCAATTAACAGGTCAATTGACAGTATTTGACCAGTCAATTAACCGGTTTGCAAACCCTACAAAATAGTCATGCCTTTTTTTAATTCTGGCTTTTACAGGACACATGGCAACACCTGATTCAGTCTTATTTTAGGAGAGGCCTAAAGGACAGAAAGGAGGTTCATGAGGAAGTTGTGGTTGCTTCTTTTTGTTTACTATAAGAAAATTTTACCGGAAAATTGAAAAATTTCTACTCATTTCTTTGGTTACCAGTGGAAGCCCTGGCTCCGCTAAAGCTGATGAAAATTTTGCATCCAACTTCAGAGGAGTTGGACCTAGACTTTTCGAATATACTTTTCCTATAGTTGGAAGGAGTTGCAAGGCAGGGAACTTGGTTATTGAGTGTAATATTCCAAAGATGGAATGTGGATGTGTAGCATTCCAAAGATGGACAGAAACTTAACAAAACAAAGGAAAAAAAGAGGAGATTATTGCGGGGAGAGGTGGAAAGGGTATATAATTTTACCAGTTTTATTTTTTCTCTCCTATTAAAGTATATTTTGGATTTTGATGACAAGGAAACAAAAATAAATTAAATCAAATAAATAACAAAAGCCCTCACCCCGCAAGGTAAATTAGAGTTTACCTTGAGCTTCTTTTTACTGAAGGGCTATACTATGTACAAAAGGTTGTGTTATATACATAAGGCTGGTCAATATGTTTCTGGGTGTAATTTAAGATATTGATTTTTGCCTATAAAACCCAAAGGTTGGGCCTCAAATCACTTACCTCTGCTTCCATTGATAAATGTTGCTCCCACTGATTTCAGTAGGAATTTACTAAATTTTTAGACCAATGTTATCTACTTTTTAAAAAGTTAACCCCTCCATTACATGAGAAAGAATCCCCCATTCTCCCTCCCTCACTCACACAGTATTGTCACTTATGAGATCACTGGAGAAGCCAAACTGGACTGTACTTTAGAAAGGAGAAAAACTGATGATAGAACAATACATGAAAGGGGATCACTGCTATGAAATGTACATACTTCTCAGTCGGCTGCCAGGATCTGGACTGTGACTATTCAGTTTGTGCTTTAAAGCCTGTCTTTTTTCCACTTCTTATTTGCTGGTATGTATTTACAGTATTTTAAACTGTGAGTGATAGTGCATTGTGTTGAAATATTTTTCTAAAATTAAGGTATATCAGGGCATTCAAAGATGGGAATGGGTACCTTATTTATGTTTTTATTAATCAGACAAATAAGGACACTGTTAAACCAAACATTAAATTAACAGAACTGTTCTGTATTTCATTCAGAGCTATAACAAAGTTGTGTTTACACTGTCTTTTACTTGACTAAGTTAGTTCTCTTTCCTATACACCAAATTTTCTTTAAAATCTAATATAATAAAATACCTGTCACTTTCACTTGTAGAATTAGTGTGTAGTGATTATGCCAAAATTAATGTGTTTATGGTTCCTAATGTGAAAATCTGTCCTGTTAAAAACATTTTAATGACTTTTAATATTATCATAAATCTTACTGAATCTTTAGTGTTGTGGTTTCTTAGTTGCATATATTATAGTTCTTCTAGAAGTCAACTTTTGTTATAGGGAGCTTTGGGCCTGGGGCCAGGTAGAGCTTTGGAGAGCTTTTAAGTTTGAGAGCCTGTCTCACAGCTGGAAAACTCCCCGAAGTGAAGTGATCCCAGAAGAATATGTTTCCCATTATCCAAATCTCTACCAAACTATTCCTTGTAGCTCTAAAATAATTAAGACTTTGGAAGCCCCAAGAGGTCTTTTTTGATCCATGAATGAAGCTACCCCAGGTTCAAATAACTAAAACCTGACTCCCTCTTAACCAATGAAACACTAAACCCCTCCATTTGTCAGTGTAACATAAAGAGAATGCGCCAAAATGTCAAAGCCTTTTATACTTTAATGGATTCAACCTCAGGACATGTCAAAAGTTTTGATTGCATTTGTTGGGGATCAGGCTGAGGTGTTTGTATAAGTCCCCAGGGCAGACAAGGTAATATTCTATAAAACATGGTGTAAAAAGATACAGCTTACTGGGTTTGGAAGTTTGAATGATGATGAACTTGATTAGAATAGAAGAAACCTTCAAAGGTCCATCCGTTACTTGTAATAGTACTTTCCTTTGTATCCAAGCACTACACACAATTTCTAGATGTACACCCTTTCACAGTTTATGAAGAAAGTTGAGGAAAACAATTTCTCTGGAAATGTAGCATGGCCATGATTTTTTGAAGTTAGTTATTTATTTTATTGTTCAATTAAAATGGCATTGTGGCATCCAAGTGCAACTTTCTGAAAGACCAGACTGAGGTATCAAGACATTTCTAGTCCACTAGAACATTTCACATCTACTAGGGAAAATATCCAATAATACTACAGTGTATCCAGTCTAGAGGTAGATTTAATAAATGTAATATACAGCCACATGTTGAATGAGCAGTGGGTGATATGGTTAGAACCTATAGTATCAGCATTTTGTTTTCCTCTTATTTCAATATTTGTAGTAAAAATAATTTAAAATAAATTAAATTACTGTTGCAGGAGGATAGACTTGCAATATGCTTTATATATAGTGACCACTACTAAAATCTCTTATTTCAAAAGGGGAAGAAAATTGTTGGTAGGCTTGACTTTGAAAAACTAACCAACCCCTTCTCTTGCATCTGTAATTAATGTTACAAATATTTAAACTGTACATGCAGTTATTTGAGGGGCAATTAATGTCACTCGGGCAACTAAGGATATAAGTGTGCTTACAAAGCAGACATATTTGCAACTTTAATTATATCCACATGAAATTGCTGGTAGAATGTTGTGCCAGCAATTATTTGCACCTGCAACATCACAGACAAAAGAATATGGGCCAGTTAAAGCCAAACTGAAAACTTGGTCCAGGATTTTTGTGTGCACAAGTGTACATATTAAAAAGCATTTTGGTTTGCCATAATTAGACTTTCTGTACATACATACCATGGTAACTAAAGTAATAGTTATGAAACTGAAGCATTAAGCATGAAAATAGACTCATTACATTTAGTGACTAATTATGGGCTGTACATAAGGACCTTGATGAATCAGTGCCTAATATCCTGGTAGTGGTGTCAATATAATTATGCGATGTTGCACATATTTCAAATTTATGTGTCTGACCTCCATCAGGGAAAATGTGAAGTTAAATTCTAGTCTTCTTTAACTTGGAACTTTTGTTCAAGTAAGTGCTGCAGAAATGTATCTTAATTTATTTCCTTGTTAACAGAACCACCAAGAATATAAAAATTTTATTAGCTCTTTGTCCAAATTTTAGTCTTTATTTGGCATTTACTTAGACCTTCATCCTGTTGAGCCCCAGCTCAAGTCTGGGATCGTGCCCGGTATGCAAAGGCCAATAAAGATACCAGGGGTGAAAGTATAAAGAAGATTTATTGCTAGCAATAAAAGGTGCAAGCGGAATAATTTCACGTAACAAGCACACAGATTCTTAATTCTAAGCATCTTTTATACAGGAGTATTGGACCTTCATAAGCATTCTTGTTTGCTAATTGGTTATAAAGGAGTGATGCAAGGAGTTCTTTACTGAGCATATCTCTATACCTGTGTTTTAGCTATGTATCTCATTTCCATACATGTATGTTTCATTAGCATACTTTCTCCCCACCTAGGGGCGTAATTTTTAATATTTTAATGAGCTCTTTGCCCTAGTCTTCTGATTCTGCTTTTGTTTTCAAGCCTCCTTTATCTAAGACTGTCTCCTCCTTATCATTGCAGATGGGCGTTAGTTACATAACAGAGACTTTTGCTTGGGCTTTGTATAGTAGTTTCTAGGTCAAACCTCACAATCCCATCAAAACTTTCTGACTTCTGTGGGAGTTTTTTTCAAGAATTTTTCTTTGTAAGTTAAGGCTAATAAAAGGACCAGTACTCCAATGTATTACAGAAAAATGTATTGTAACATTGGCAGTGCAATGTTTACATGATACCTTTCCAACATGCCTTAGACCTGGTCTATTCAAAATGAGAGAACAGCGTTTTCTATGTTTAATCTATTGAGATCACAAATGCAGGTTCTGTCTGTGATGGATTTTTTGTGTGATAGGGATAGAGATCCAGTGAGATTTTTTTTTCACAGCACTCAATAACAACTTTCTATCACTAGTGACTGGTGACCAGATCTAATAAAGATTGTAAGTATCTAAAGTTGGATGTAAGCAGAATTGAGGCAGTTAAATCTGCATTTGTGATCTCAAACACCTTGTTCACCTGTTGCCTAAACCTGAAGGCAGCCAGGTTCTGGAGTCGTATAGCCTATGCAAAACTGCCCTAGTCTGAGCAGCCAATACGTAGCACGTCATAAGGATCCAGAAACAAGGTAGTTTTTTAGACTGAATCTCCTGAGGGATTCAATCTAATACTTCTTCTCAGAGTATTCTGACCACATTGCTTTATGGGTCAAGCTCCCCATAAAATGCAGTTTACACTGCTTTCTTTTAAAACATATAGTTGTATTGGGAGAAACAGGTTCAGTTCTTCTTTCTGCCTAAAGAAAATTCAAACTATTTCCTTGGAGAGTATCCTAAGCACTACTATATCCTCTGCTGAATGGGGCACAGCTGGCTACTACACAGCTGTTGAGGCTGTGGCATTGTACAGCAAAGAATGGTAGATTCATTGGTCTTGAGAGAGAAAGTGTATGATTCTGTCTGCAGTAGCAGCGATCCCTCATGGTCAAGTAAAGTGTTGTAGATGAGTCTATTGATAGCTAAGAAGGCTGATCCTAGAGCCACAGTCTCTCTGGCAGACAACACAGGTGGTGGTTAAAGGGAGGGTCAGCCTATGTATTTCTCGGTCTTGTTCCCTTTTTTTCCATTTCTGTCATTTTTCTGCCTCCAGGGTGAGACAGTTTTCCTCAGAGTAAGATGTACTTTCTTTCACAAGGCATCACCATATAGTCCTGTCCCGGGCTAGTTTTTCCCAATTTGTGATGTCAATGCCATACCTCTTAATGTTTGCCTTGTTGGTATCCTTAAAGTGTTTTCTTTGGCCCCCATATGTCCTTAGTCCTTGGCTAAGTTGGAAGTATAGCAATTGTTTTGGTAAACGTATGTCAGGCATGCGTAAACAATGTCCTGTCCGCTGTAGCTGATGTTGAATAATCAATGCTTCTGTGCTGATGGTATTAGCATTGGTAAGGACACTACTTCTGCGATAATCCTCCCACTTTATGCCAAGGATCTTCTGAAGGTAGCAGTGGAGGAGGTATTCCAGGATTTTCAGGTGGTCCTTGTGAGTCACTCAAGCCTCACAGCCATAGAGAAAAGTTGAAATTATCACAGCCGTATATAATAGGAGCTTTGTGTGAGTCCTGACGTTGTGATCATTGAACACATGATGATAACAGTCTTCTGAAGGCAGAGCTGGTACATCAGATCCTATGCTAGATCTCCTAGTCAATGTTGGTCTTCTTTGCAAGATGGCTGCCAAGATATGCAAAGTATTCAACATTCTCCAGTTCCTATCCATCACTGAGGATGTATGCTGAGGGAGCTAATTGGCCCAGAGTAGAGTGGTGAAGCACCTTTGTTTTGCTGACATTAAAGGTCAGTCCCAGGCACAGTGTTTAAAGGACTCATTTTGAGTGTGGAGTCCTAAGTTTTAATCCTTATTTCCAAGTATGTTTCTATATTTTATCCAATGCTCATTTTAATGAATAAACTGACCTCCCATGGTGGCTAAATTTCTGTACCACATAATAGTGTTCCTTCTGGTAAGCTATTTCACCACTGCAATGCACCCCATCGATGGATTTTAAGGTTTTTTTCCTTCAAAGTAGTATAGCTTCAACAAGAGACGTGTGGAGTTTCTCTTTGCCCTCCCAAATAGTCTGTAGCCAGGTAGTTAGAGCAGTCTATTGAGGTATATGAGATATGGGTTTGAGCCCTCTCAGGATGAGAAGAGAGTTGAACCCAGGTCTTCCACTTCCTGCATATGTACTCAAATGTATAAGTATTTTATAAAAAGTGGGCAGTGCCAGTTCCTGCTCCTCTATCTGCATTTTGAAAGGAACAAGCAGACCCCTTTCAATTAATTGAAATAATAGTTGTAGGCACCTACCATTGGTGTTGGTAGAGGATTCTGGGGTCTGGATCCTGAGTGTACAAAGGTCTATAGCTGCAGCCATGAGAGAGGCACCTACAATCTGGAGAGACAAGGATTTTCAGATTAATTTTCATCATACATTTTGAATATTGGTTAGCTATACAGAATTCTCTGCTTGATGTGCTGGCTGTTCTGCATCCTATACTGAGGTCTCTAACCCTCCATACCCAATGCATAGCAGTGGTTCTTGACAGGTTCTCCCAGGGTGCTGCAAGACCCTTTCAAGAGCGATGCTGTGCTTGTGCTGCAGAAACTGCCCCATGCAACTCTGTTTCTAGGAGTCTTATTCAAAGTTGGATTAGGAAGCAACTGCAGTAAGAGCAGGTACCTCTGCCAACATGATGTTTATTTGCAACATGCACCTAAATCTGGCTCTGAATGTTTTCCCAGTTCAGCCTGCACCTGCCTCCTGGAAATAGAAGTGCACAGGACAGTTCAACCTGGTGGCTATGGCTAATAATCAATTACCAGCTCTCTGTATATATTTCATGAGGTAAAGAGTTTCCAATCTAAAAAAACAAAATGGGGGAGAAATGAAAGTTCAATATTTTCATTTTACACAGTAGGAACTGACAGCTGGATTGCACCAACGGAAAGAAGTGCTAGAGGGAAGAGGAATGAAGATTAGCTGATCCAAAACAGAATACAGTAAAATCTCAGTTATCCGGCATTTGAGTAACCAGAACACTCTATTAACCAGAATTTCCAGCTGGCTGGCTGGATGGGCGGGGGAGCTTGTGCACGGTATCTTCCACCGCCACCCACTACCCTGCACTGCAGCTGCTCTGCATGCAGCCACCGCCATCCCCGCCACAACCACCCTCTGTGTGCGGCCGCTGCCACCTTCTCTTCCCCCGCTGGCTCCGCATCAGGCCAAAAACTGCCAGCCTCAAGTAACCAGCGTTTTTAGATACTTGGCACCCCCCATTCCCAAGTCATGCCAGATAACAGGGATTTTACTGTATATACCCTGTGATTTCTCTTAGGTACCTGATGTTGAAAATGTGATAAACAATGAGAAATATGTTTGAAAAGTTGACAAGTTCAAGTACCTGGGGTCAACCATTCAGCAGAATGCAGAGTTAGATGAAGAGCTTCTCTCTAACAAATCGTTAGAGAGAAGGTTCAGGCTGGACATCAGGAGACTACTTTACAGTTAGGGCTGCCAGGCTCTGGAATGGGCTCCCAAGTGAAGTGGTACTCTTTCCTACCTTGGGGGTCTTCAAGAGGAGGCTGGACAGATATTTGGCTGGAGTGATATGATCCCGGCACCCGTTCCTGCATGGGGCAGGGGTCGCACCTGATGATCTGTTTAGGTTCCTTCCAACCCTAAGTACTATGATACTATGAGCTGAACCATTGACTAACAGAAGGGTGGAGAAACTGGAAATTGGCAACAGGAATGTTGTGAGAGAGAAGAGTATTGGCAAAGCTGAAGGTAAAAGTCTACAAGACGTGTGCATCCAGAGCTATTGTACAGAGTGAAAACATGGCCCCTGAAGAAAACTCAAGAAAGGAAACTGAACATGACAGAGATGAGAATGCTGCAATGGATGTGTGGAGTGACCAAGGTGGATAAAGTGAGGAATACTTACATCAGAGGATCAGTGAAAGTAGTGGAGGCATCTAAGAAAGTATAAGAGAAAAGACTAGTGTGGTACAGGCATATTCAAAGGAATCCAGAAGAATACATGGGAAAACAAAGTTACCAGAATGGCAGTACCAAGGAGAAGGAGAAGAGGAAGACTGAAGATGAGATGGAGAGACATAGTGGAGAGGGACATGAGAGAGGAGCTGGAAAAAGAAGATACATATGACTGAAGCTGGTGGAGAGCCAGGATCCACAACAATGATCCTGTTTAGATGGGACAAGCAAGGGAAGAAGAAGAGTAGGAACTGACCCACAGAAAGATGAAATGCTCTAACCATTGTTTCACAGGGAGACTGCAGCAGGGTTAGAAACTGAACCTTGGTCTTCTAAGACCTAGGCTAGTAAAGTAACCACAAGATGATCCTGCCTCTTGAATAACAAGGAAGAAACAGTGACTTATTATTTCTGACTGCATGGATTAAATATAACTGCAGTTTTTTAACTTTAATTAATCAGGTTTGACAGATGTTAGGCCTATAATTATTGCTGCTGCCTCTAATACCTATGTAGAGCATGAAACAACATTTTTATGAAGTGGAATGAGGACTTGTTTTAATCCTTGAGTTTTCTGTGCTACAAACAAATGCATTACAAGTAAACTGTAATTGTAGAGATGACCATGTGGAAGTGCTGACAGTTCAAAATCTCTAATGTATTCATCTATATGTTGGATTGGTTTGCTTATTCATTTAGCATTGATAGAGTTCAAGATGTTGAAACATCTAGTTTATGTTAACTGACACTATTTTAAAGAAAAGGATGATTGTATGGACAGTGCCGAGCAAGTCTTGTTCGTCATGCTATCACTGTGCTGAAGTATATTGTATGTAATTCATGATTTGAAATGTTGTACAACTAACTCAGAAGGTTGGTTATCGTCTGACTGAATGTTCCCATGGATAAGTACTTTCCAGTGGAATTTTTTTAACTTTTCAGTTGTGGAAAATTAGGGTTGGGTAAGCACTGTGATACTTGGAACAACAATTGGATTCTTCATTTTATGCTATAGTTCACACTTCTGATTTGTTTACTGAAAGCAATAATAGTCTAAGAAGAAAGCAAGGAAGTAGAAAACTGGTTAAGAGCCATCTTGAGTTCTGTGTATATGCATGTTTGTTTTTACCTCTGTGTATATGTATGTTTGCTTTTACCTCTGCTTGCTCCTCTTCCTCCCTTATTGAACCTCTTACACATAGCCAGACAAACACCCTTTCACTCATCAGATGTTCACTTCCACAAACGATATTTCATTCTCCTGACTTTCAGCACGATTCATATCCCTCACATTCCTTTATGGCAGTGCACACTTGCTTACTCTTCCTAACAAGAAACACACATTGTAGTTAAACAGCAGAGGTCAGCATCACTCTTGCATCACAGGTCAAGCAAGATCACTTACATTCTTTATGAGGGTCATTTCTTCTCCCTGGGTGGGATATGACCTTTCCTTTTTCTTAGAGAGGAAACAACCCCAGATGTTCACCACCCCCCTTTCAGAAGGTTTGCTAGTCGGTACACCTTCATCTTTTCTTGTAAACATGCAGAATAGCCAGTGGTTCATCATTCAATACAAATCTTTATAGTTACATTAACTATTTTGACACTTAAATTTATATATTACATTTAAATGCCAGCAGGCTAACATTTCCAATAGTTACCTGTCTTGTACTGGAAAACTATCTCTATTATATATAATATAATATAGCATAAAATGTGGATACTTTGTTTTGTGAAATGTCATGATTTTTTCTGTTTTACATGATTTTGAATCTTTTCCTTATATAATTTAAAATAGATAAAACGGCTATGTATTTTTCAGCTGTCCATATTATTTGGCAAATATGAAACCTATATATGCCCAGTAAAATTACTCTCAAACTGAATTTTGTTGGTGATATAAAATTGTATCAATCATAAAAATTTCCTTTTAACTGGAAAAGGAGTCATTTTGTCAACTAGGTAAATATATTGTTACAAATATTCCACCCTATTCTAAAGTATTATTTGTCCTAAAATAAGGAGGGACATTAATAATGTCCTTCTCTACAGAGTCCCCACTAACATGGAGGAAGTAAAGGTAACATGAACTTTAGCTGATAGGGCTCTAGGAACTTGTTTAAAATAATTATTTGTTACTAATGCTCCCTTTCGCAACTGATTTTTGACAGTATTTTAAATAGGGTGAGTTTGTAATATACTACAGACACTAGTTAGAAAACAAGTTGCTCTCTGACTGGTAAATATGCTATTCATTTACCCTTTTGCAACCAGGAGTTGGGATAAGAATTATCACAAATCATTCTGTGAAATGTGTGGCAGGGTAAAATGATAAAATTAGAGTTCATTATTTAAAAAAGAGATTATTTACCATTTTAACATTTTAAAAGATTTGGGGTTTTTATTATTTTTTTCTGGAAATTTAGGAGGTTGGTTTGAAAGTGGAACTCTATTTTCTGCTGCAGAAAATATTTTTTTTACTATTTTTAGGGCATAGGGGCAGCTGATCTGGGAGCTACTTACCTTAAGGGCTCCCAAGAGGCAGAAAGAACTCAATAGCTGTTACAACCATTAGGCATAGTCAGCATTGTTCCCTCTGTGAATAACCAGCTCTGCTAGTCCTGACAAGAGGTCAGGATCATGTTCTCATGTAGTCTGCTCTTTTTGGGGTGGTTTGCAAGAGAGAGCAATCTTTGCACTCAGAACTTCACAGATTTACACATTTCTGGGTAAGACCCTGGCCTCGCTGAAGTCAATGGGAATTTTGCAATGTGATTCATTTAGGCTAGGATTTTACCCACTGCTTGCAAATTCACAGAGGAAGTAGGAATTAAGATTAGAAGAAGCCCCTTTCACTTTCCAAACATCTGGCACTCTCCACACAAGGACTGTGAACTAAACAAGTATAGATTTTGTGGGTAGATACTTGGATAAAGTAAATTATTCCCACTTCTCAGTAATTTTACTATTTGTATTACATCAGGACTCATGGGCGACTGGTACCTCCCAAGTTTGGGGGGCCATCAGATTGCTGATGGCGGGGGGGGGGCCCCCAATGGCCAACAGGGGGAGGTCCCCCAGCAGCCGATTGTTGAGCCTGGAACCATGATACTGGTGAAACCAGAAGTAGACTTCCGCCGGCACTTCTGGTTCCATGGCTGGTGCTTCCAGGGGCTGCACAGCCAATCTCAGGGGGTGCACGTGCACCTGCATACACCCCTACATGTCGCCAATGTCAGGACCTAGAAGCACCAGTTAAGGATCGCAATCCATTGTAGTAGTCTGTGTAAAAGGAGTCTATCTCACAGAGCTCACAAAATGGGCAGAGGTAGCAAACAGGACAGAAAGATGATGATGACAAAGAGAACGATGACATAGAATCATAGAAAATGAGGATTGGAAGGGATCTCAGGAGGTCATCTAGTCCAACCCCCTGCCCAAAGCAGGACCATTCCCAGCTATATCATCCCAGTCGAGGCTTTATTTATCCAAGTCTTAAAAAACTCGAAAGATTGAAATTCCAGTCTCTCTGGATAGCCTCTTCCAGAGCTTTATTACCCTCCAATAATATCCAATATAATTTCAGTTTGAAGTCATGCATTTTATTCCAGGTTACCAGAATTTTAAAAAGAGAGTGAACATACCGTATTTTCTTGTATATCACCCATACCATCCCCGCAAAACAAGTTGGGGAAAATTGCAATAAAAATGCAAGGAAAAGAGCTCCCCACAGGACCAGAAATTTGGTGGGGGAGGTGGGGTAGGCAAGCTGTGGCAGTGTTAATTGCCATGGCTCCTAGAGCCACCCCAATTAATGCTGTCACTACTCCACCCCCAAAATTTCTGGATCCATAGGGAACCCTTTTCCTTGCATACAGTGTACACCCCAATTTTCCCCAACTTGTTTTGGGGATAAGTATGGGTTATATTAAGGAAAATACAGTATGCCCACCCCTTTTTCAATTCTCCTAACCTGGAATTAAATTCATGACTTTGAACTGAAATTATTTCGGATATTTTAGGTTTAGTAAATAATGGTATTTATATAGGTAAACAGGCAAAGTGCTCCATTGAACAAAAACTTGGGTAATACAAAGATCAGTCAGCATTTGTAAACTGAACTGTAGCTGAATGTAAAGAAACAAAATAGAGATACCTAGAGAACTAGCAGAGATATCATCACTCTGTCCCAACACTTGCATCACATTATAATTTTGAAAGAGTCTGCTGTTCAGTTTCCATTAAGTTTGGCAACTTTGTTTGGCTGTTGCATAGTCCAAATTGAGCAAAGAGCCACTGTATTTAATTTTAAATGTATGTGTTCCGAAAAATTATATAAGGTAAGAAATATTCTTTCACTTTTATACTGTACCTCCAGTTTACATTTGTAGAGCTTCCATCAGCTTTGGCAAAGTGAAGATTAGTTTGATCCAACTTCTGAGGCTGGGAGCTAGTCCAAAACTCTGGTAGTCAGAAATCTGCTAAGTATGTTGGTGCTCTATTACCTGACACTTTTGGCCCAATTTTGAACATTTTTAAAGACTCCTTATGTTTTCTTGTGTGTATAGTATTTGGGTCTCCTTCCCCTTCACCTCCCCCCAACAAGGTTAGAATTAAAGACTATTTCTCCTAAAATCTTTTCCACAGAACTAAATTCGTTATGAAGTATTTCCCCAGCCGGACACTTCTGGGACTATACAGCCAAAAAAAGAATGAAGAGACTGTAATATGGACATTCTTAACTCTCTTGATCATTTTAGCTTAATCTTCATTAATAAAACAATCCTGAAAATTTCCAAAATGTTGATACATACAAAGAATAGCCTTTGCTTTACCTCATCAATTTTCTCAGCAACTGAAAACTGATTCTGAATGGAAAAAATGAATCGCATAATCTGGAGACATACACAAGTCTTAATAACACAATGAGAATCAATCAAAAGTAGAAATAATCAAATTATTCTATGAATGACGGTCATTTTCTGATTGAATTATTTTTTGTGAATAAAGTTTCCCATCATTTAACTATTTCTGTTTAAGCAATCAAATGAGATGTACAATAAAAAAAAAAATAATGGCTACGTTACAAGAAAACTCTTCTTGCTATACACGCTATATTTACATTTATTAAGATAGTACAATTCAAGTTCTAAATTTGAAAATATCAGAACAAAGTTCCTAACATATTTTTGAAGTTTTATACATATCATCTTGATTACATACTACTAGTGCTTTCAAAATTTTGATGGATGTCAAACAAAGTATATTCTCACCCAATTATTCTGAGTTGTATGAACTATTTTAGGTGTTTTCATACCCATGTTGGATCCCTAGCCAGTCCTCAAGGAATAAATATATTTAGGAGGAAGTAAAAGTTATGAGCTGTTTTTGAGCACAGAAGTTGTTAAATAAAAGGATAATAGGCACAAAACACACATCCAGAAGTATAATTTTCATGACATGTCCAAAAAATAGTTATTATGTAAATAAGCTTTGCACTTTCCCAGCAGGTCCAACCAATATATAGGTAAATACAGAAAAGATTAGCTGTGGGGTAGGATGCAAAGAGGCATAACATGGGAAGAGTGTACCTGGGGCAGTCCTCTCTCACCGTTTCCTCACTAGACAACACACAGGAGCAGCCACAAGCAGCGGCATGGGTAGTGTGTCATGGGGGGCAAAGTGTTCTGAGAATTGTAGTTTTCTAGAGTGGCAGTGGAGTTTGCTGCTCCTGGGGGGAACTTTCACCCTATTTTTTTGAAGCATGTCATGAGGGCATGTTGAGAGGACAAAATAATTGCTAATTTCATGGGCAAAAAATGGGGTCAGTTCTCTCCACTGCAGCAGCAAACTTCACTGCCATTCTATAAAACGGTGATTCTTAGAACGGTGTGCACTCCATGACACACATAACTCATGCCACTATAATGTGCACCTGGGAAGTGGAAACCAAGTTGGGAATGGGAGAGTGAGTATCCCGCATCCACCCGTCAGGCATCCCTCCCCTTTGGCAGACCTGGGGCATGCGCTCCATTTGCCCACTCCACATTAAGCTACTCAGAATGCCATATAATTAGGAACTCATATACAACTAGAAATGACACACTAGAATGTCCTTTCAAAAACTTAGCTTAGAAAATATTGCTGATTCTTATATTCCATGTATTACCTCACAGAACATACATACATGAATAAAGAGAAGGAGTCTTAATACCTTTACTTTGTACCCTGATACCTGAGAATTTAAGCCAAGATCTTGCACCTTTTAAGTCAATGTAAGCTTTGTCATCCCAACAGAAATAACATCAACTTCCACCAGCACTTTTTTCTCACGAAAGAAAAGAGAAAGTGAGGATGGAGAGAACTTTTAAACTACTTATTAAAAACACAAGAATAAAGAATAAATCTAACTAAAATTACTTTGCCAATTTATTACAAAAGTTCTCAACATATTTTGCAAAGTTTTCGTCTTGACACCACCCCGAACTCCCACCTACTCCAGACTCTCCCCATTGTGAGTGCTCTATATCACATGGGTAATCTCCAGCTTTATAGGTCACAGAAAATATAAACTAGCCTTTCACCTCTAGCTGCCCCTCCACTCAGTTTCCTCTCAGCAATATTGGCTTCACCAGCTAAATACTTCTTTTCACATAATTAAATTCACAAGTGCATGGGAGGAAATGTGATTTTTCTGCCCCCACAATTTCAATAGCAGTTTATGCCTTTAAAAAGCAAATTGCAGAAGGGAATAACTTTGAAAGCAAACTGGAAATATAAAGACAGGAAATGAGTCTGTGACTGTATAACTGAGTTCATAAATGGATCTTTTTTAGGTATGAAACTGGGCTTTTACAGTAGAAAAATCACCTACTTAACTATTCTCAGTTTCAGCACTGTAGGAATATGAAATGAATCCATGTTTAGTTCTAATATATCATTCAATTGATCAGATTGATTCAAAACAACTGGAGTTCTGGCAGTTAGGCTTGAGGTCCCATACCTTTGTTAGAATACTGAAATTCTACATAAACTATTTTAAATTCCTAATCCAGAAATGCTTCTGTAACCCCTCATGAAATTAGTAAACTGGTTAGACCTAATCTACAGGAAACAAACAAAGGAGAAGGAGAAGAATGGTGTTCAGCATTGTTTTCACCAGACTCTAGTTTAAAATCTCAAAGGATGTGATATCTTCTTGGTGTGTGTATTCTCCTAGATTCCATTGTGCACTAGAGTACACAATTCTAGGTAGAGATGCTGCACCCTACATATCTCATTAAAGGAGGTGGGGACCCAAAGAGAGGGACACTGGATCCAAAATCTGTGAATAATCAGTGAACTGAGAAAGTAGTGTTGACTCTGTTGCTTATAAAGTTCAGTTCATAATAAATCCAGTAGGGTTGGTGAGTAGTAGGAGGAACCAGACTGAATCTATGGGCCTTAGAAAACTTGTGTATCCTTGATGAAGTACAAAAATATTTTTTTTGTTTTCAGCCTAGTGGTGTTATGGCAAATATTCTGAACCCCCATATATGACCCAGAAATAAAGAAAATGATTGTAGAATAAAGGAAGCACCATATATCTTAGGGAAATGAATCTTGATCTAGATCTCACTTAGATATCCTTCATTCCACACTAGCTGTCACAAGACATAGAAGTTGACAGGAGCAGAGACAAATAAAAATTAATACAGGAATATTAGTAAGGACAAAAAAGTGAATGTGAAAACCCAGATAGGTTATCATAATGTCATAGAACCATAGAATAGTATGACTGGGGGGGTCCCCCAAGGCTCTGTCCTTGGACCTATACTGTTCAACATCTTCATTAATGATGTGGACACTGGAGTCAGAAGCGGACTGGTCAAGTTCGCCGATGACACCAAACTTTGGGGCAAAGCATCCACACCAGAAGACAGGCAGGTTATCCAGGCTGACCTGGACAGGCTCAGCAAGTGGGCGGACGAGAATCTGATGGTGTTCAACGCCGATAAATGCAAGGTTCTCCACCTTGGGAAAATAAACCCGCAGCAGCCTTATAGGCTCGGCAGTGCTATGTTGGCTAGCACTATGGAAGAAAGAGACTTGGGGGTCATCATTGACCACAAGATGAACATGAGCCTGCAATGCGATGCGGCGGCTAGTAAAGCAACCAAAACGCTGGCTTGCATCCATAGATGCTTCTCAAGCAAATCCCGGGACGTCATTCTCCCCCTGTACTCGGCCTTAGTGAGGCCGCAGCTGGAGTATTGTGTCCAGTTTTGGGCTCCACAATTCAAAAAGGATGTGGAGAAGCTTAAGAGAGTCCAGAGAAGAGCCACGCGCATGATCAGAGGTCAGGGAAGCAGACCCTACGATGACAGGCTGAGAGCCCTGGGGCTCTTTAGCCTGAAAAAGCGCAGGCTCAGGGGTGATCTGATGGCCACCTACAAGTTTATCAGGGGTGACCACCAGCATCTGGGGGAACGTTTGTTCACCAGAGCGCCCCAAGGGATGACGAGGTCGAATGGTCACAAACTACTTCAAGATCGTTTCAGGCTGGACATAAGGAAGAACTTCTTTACTGTCCGAGCCCCCAAGGTCTGGAACAGCCTGCCACCGGAGGTGGTTCAAGCGCCTTCATTGAACACCTTCAAGATGAAACTGGATGCTTATCTTGCTGGGATCCTATGACCCCAGCTGACTTCCTGCCCTTTGGGCAGGGGGCTGGACTCGATGATCTTCCGAGGTCCCTTCCAGCCCTGATGTCTATGAAATCTGTAAAATCTATGGAAGGGACCTCAGGTGCTCATTAAAGTCCTAATGCCTGCTCAAGGTAAGATCAATGAGCTTCAAATCAATGAGCATAAAAAGACATGAGGGAGAGTTAGCCATGCTAACCTGAATTCAGGCAGAAGGCAGGCTGGAAGTGTACCTTATAGACTAGCTGAATCTGAAATGTATAAGCATTCAAGAGCCACAGTTCGCTTCATCAGATACTAACTAATCTGAAAAGGTGTACCCAGGGCCAAATCCAGGATTTTCCAAAGGGAGGTGTGGAGCCAGCAACTCACACAGCATGAGTGGCTCCACCCCCTGCTCCCAACATCTTCCACCTGCACTGGTGTGCTTAGTCCACTCAATAGGGATCTTCAGGGTTTACGTCTCTAAAACAGATAAAATCCCACCTTCCTTCCCTTTTGGGCTTATAGGAATGTCTCATCACTTTTCCCTCTCTCATCCCTTTCCCTTGCATGTCGCCACTGCTTTTCCCACTGTCCCAAGGCGGGGAAGAAAATAGAATTGATTGAATAGCATCTTACATTTATTTAAATATAATTCTTTTTTTTTACTATGTGTTGGAGGAAATGAATGTCTTCTTCATGAAAGTAAAACATTTTAAACATATTTAAATCTGTTTAATCTTTGCTGTATTTTTTAGGGTACAATTCTTTTGTACAAGTATGTGCCAGATTCTGCTGTGTTATGTGCATCCCAGCTCATGACTGTAGGATTATTAATATATTCATAACGAAGTGCAAACTATACCTTTCAGTAATGCCTTTTGTTTTGTGTGTGTAAACCAGATATACAGCATTTCTCTAACCCTAGACTGTAAAATTAATCAATGCACTATTTAAAAAATGAACTATTACTTCTCATTCAGTGTTAGATTTTTTTTAAACATACAGTTCTCATGAATTGCTCCTTATTATGTGGTTTTCAAAACTCATCTAATATAAAACTTTCAGATAATTTAAAATGCATTGACATCTCTTCTTTGTAGCTGTAAGTAGATCATATTGTTTCTGTTAACCACATTCCAATCATTTCCTATTTCACAATTAAACATAAGAAGTTAATTTCAGAAATGTCACACTCTGAATCTTAACCCCTTGAAATGCTCTCTTTCATAGACAAAATGTATTTTATAGCACCATGATTTTTCTCTGAGATGCATTTGAATAGTATTATCTTAATTTCTAGCAACAGTAACTGGGCCTTCATACCTAGAGGTTTCTAAATATTCAAAATAGTTAATATTTACCCTGACTAAATATTCATATTTAGCCTGACTATGCTAAATCCACAAAGAGACAGTGGTACCTAACTACCACTTTAATCACCTAAGTCCAACATTTAGATGCCACTGGGAGTGTCTACACATGAATTAATGTATCTTTACTAATGCACATTAAATTTAGTACCTCCAATTGAGGGTGCCTGTACACATGCAGAGAGGCTGCTCTGACTTGTAATTACAATGCATTGGATCAGAACCAACTAATCAAGTTTGCTGGAGTGTGGTAATTACTGCACGCCAGCAGACTCCAGTGTTAGTGTCCCCGCACTGAAAAATGGGGACGGGGTGCTTTAACTACAACTGGTTCGATGAGCTTTAGTTAAAGTGCCCCCACCTCCATTTTCAGCATGGGGATGCTGATACACATGACACTCCGGGCACTTTAATTAAAGCGGCTCTCCCCTTCTGCCCCTCTTCCCCCTCTCCTGGAGGACATCTATAAATGCCACCTTCCCAGGCCCGGATGAGCTCCATCCGAGGGTGCTGAAGGCACTGGCCGACATCATTGCAGAGCCACTGGCGGGTATATTTGAACACTCGTGGCGCACGGGCCAAGTCCCAGAGGACTGGAAAAGGGCCAATGTGGTCCCCATTTTCAAGGAGGGGAGGAAGGAGGACCCGGGCAACTATAGGCCAGTCAGTCTCACCTCCATCCTTGGCAAAGTCTTTGAAAAAATTATCAAGGCTCACATATGCGAGAGCCCGGCAGGACAAATTATGCTGAGGGGAAACCAGCACGGGTTCGTGGCAGGCAGATCGTGCCTGACCAATCTAGTCTCTTTTTATGACCAGGTTACGAAACGCCTGGACACAGGAGGAGGGGTGGATGTCGTAT
>NW_005842943.1:197198-204483 GCF_000455745.1 Alligator sinensis
ACTCTTTCCTGCCTATGCAGGGGGTTGGACTTGATGATCTATTGAGGTCCCTTCCGGCCCTAACATCTATGAATCTATGAATCTATGCCCTGAGGTACTTTAATTATTGAGTCATAGGGTATTCTGGGACAAGTGTTTCCTAGTATCTCTAGCTAAAGATGTTCTGGTTCATATAAAATACGTCAAATATTCATTGGAGCAAGCACTAGGACCCAAGTGTCCTAGGTTGTTCACAGGTATCCCAAGTTATATATAGTTAGTCATTCACAAAGATCAATTAGATGATGTTAATAAGTACTTTAATTATTGAGTCATAGGGTATTCTGGGACAAGTGTTTCCTAGTATCTCTAGCTAAAGATGTTCTGGTTCATATAAAATACGTCAAATATTCATTGGAGCAAGCACTAGGACCCAAGTGTCCTAGGTTGTTCACAGGTATCCCAAGTTATATATAGTTAGTCATTCACAAAGATCAATTAGATGATGTTAATAAGCAGATTATTCCAGTTTAAAACAATGTTTTAAATACAGCAACAAGGCCTGTAAAATGTATTTCCCTAGAACAGTGGTGCAGGAAGACAATTCAGTATCCATGCCTACTATGGGCTCCTTTGCTCATCAGTGGCAACACCTTTTTATCTAGGTTCAGTTAGCTTATGTCGATTTCCTCTTAGTACATTTCATCTCAGTGCTTTTCTTTATCTTTTCATGTATCTAGTCCTTAAAATCTTTAAAGTTGTCTTTAGTTACCGAAGAGTAGTGTACGTATTCCTGCTCCATGTTCTTTTCTGTTCCTGACTCGCTGCTAAAACTTTTCATAAAACCAGGCTGCCACCTGGCAGAATTGTCCTCTTAACTGCCAGACCCATTTACAAGCTGAAAAACTAGCCTCTGTTCCAACCTAGACCTCTCCTTTTGTTAAGGTCATGGTCCCCAAGAGGTTGCCAATTGTACTTTTCTGACCTTCCTATTGCAAGCATTTACCCACCCTTAAACAAGTTTCCAGTTCTTCCTGCAAATCTCTCCAGACAAATGTTATGCTACCTCCCATTCTCCTGCCTCTGATCTTTTCCAGCATCATCCTGACCTCCCCACCCAGTACTGTTGTGTACTCCCAGGATTTAGAGCACATTCTGCTTGTGTGTGTCATCCAGTCAGAACCTAGATTATGTTTAGAGCATTACATGATTATGGTGATATTTTTATCTTTTATTTTTTTAAGTTAACGGGTAGGGAGCATTACTATGCTTATCCTTTATAGGGAAGAATTTCTTACTGATTACCCCAATGCTAACAGTTTAAACTATAGTATTCTTTGCTCAGTAATTCCCATGAGAGATTCTTCATACTAAGAGATAAAATGGACATAGAAAAAAAAAGAGAAAAATACTGGGCAGTAAGGCTATAATGAGGGATTACAATCGATGTGTTGAAAGAACATGGGTCTTGGGCAAAGCAACCTGAAAATGGCATAATTACTTAATTGACAAAGAACTGATATAGCTGACTTATTGCCATCAACCACACTCCTCTTTCCCATGTTGGGGGCCTACCAAAGTGTCTTGTACCCTAACAACCCTGATAATAGAGATGGCAGCAGGTGGTTTTACCAACCTGAAGCTTTCTCTTTGAGACTGACTGTGCAGCCCAAGGGAAAACAAACTGCTTTATCTTTGCACATTTTTTCTCAAGGTACCAATGTACTAAACAGCTAGGCATGTGAATCTAGCCTACTGAGCATGTCAAGGACATGAAAAATAATTAAGGAATATTTCTCTTCCATATATTAGGTGCCTAAATGGCAGTTGCATATTGGCCAAATCTAATCTGCTTAAATCCTTGAAAAACCATTAACATATCAATGTTTGTAACATCCTTTCATTTTACCTTGAAGACTAAGTCAGAGAGAGTGCTGGTGAGGAGAAGGACTCACCTATCTTTTGCATTCATGTTTTTCAAGGGGCTCAAGCAGGATGGAAGATAATTGCCTATGTACCACTTGGAAGCTTAATAGATGGAATAAGATCTAGGCCCAAATATGTCTCTGCCATTGAGAAAAATTGAAGCAGAATGAATTGTAGAAATTAATTATGTCTAGGAAAGGAAATGAGGGAAGGCTGGTGAGGAACATTTCAATAATCAGCACAGGCTGTTCAAGACATGAATAACATGTTCTAAATTAGGTGGCCTTTCCTATATATATATATATATATATATATAGGAAAGGCCACCTAATTTATATATGTATATATATATATATAGCTCTTGTGCATAAAATCTATTAATGCCAATGCAGTAAAATGATCAGGTTCCTCTGTCTAGAGCATCATTACCTCTGAATAAAGTTTCTTTAAATTCCTCCATCTCTTATTAGGTAATAAGAAGAATTGGAAAAAATGTTCATATGCTGCTGTTCTGAAACACATTCCCTCAAAAAGAATGGTGCTGCTTACCTTTGTAAGCTCAGGATTTAACTTTTATAGAACTTGTTGGTCTTAAGAAGAAATGAGAATATTCTCTAGGGTGCTACTCCTTTTGATGGCTGTCTTATATTTCATATTCCTGGAACTGCTTAAAGTTTTGCATGACCTTAAATCCATTATTCTGCCTAAAAGTATTGCAGGTGCATGTGTATCTCAAACAGAAAATAATGTTGTCATTCTTCCTTGAGTCATATGGTCTTTGTAGTACTTCCAGATATAAATAACCTCATTGTCTTCATTGAAAATCTTCATGCCTCGTGAGAGTCCACATTCCTTTGCTTATTTCATATCATAATCATAATATCGATAATACTTGGCTAAATCATTTTTAATCCATGGGAAATGCCTTTGCATTCATTCAATCAGAATCACCCTATTAGAGGAACCTATATCTTGCCTTTGCCAGAGTGCTGGATTTGGTGACATTAATTTTTTTCTTATCTCTGATTGGTTGATTTTCTTCTGAGTCATAAATTTCTTCCAACCAGCTTTACTTAGCTCTGTCAGAAATCATATTCAATGAGAAGAATGAATGTTTTTAATAGTTCCTTAGCTGTTGCATATACTATTCTGTTGTCATGGCCTTTCTAAAGTTAATTTTTTTTTTAAAATATCCATAATTTTCTTTGTTATCTCTGGCTGCTGCATTCCCTATTTTTCTGTATTTCCTTCAGTGGCTGCTTTTTAGAATTGATAGCAGAAAAATACTGATATGAAAAAACAAAAACATGAAAAAAAGAAAAATCCCATAAGAAGAAGAGGAATAATCTTATTAAATACCAAAGATTCTCAAATCATTATCTTTACAAGTAAATAGTTACTGAGAAATAAAAATGGAATAGTGTCATCTGAGGACCAACCCAACTTTTTCATATTATAATAAACTCTGGTAAATTTTACTCATAGTAGGACTCATTTTCCATATTTGAACCTAAACAAAATCCAACTCCCTTTTTGTTTTTAGATTTCAAGAGAAAACAAGCACATTTTTTATTCTGATCTGAAAAATAAGCAAATCTAATTATAGAAAAGGTGGGTAGCAGTTTTCCACCTTAGGAATGAGAGTGGAGAAGACTGAGGCTCCCTACCAATCTTTACAATTGCTGAGGTGGTTGCAAGGACTCCTTTAGTTGCTGGCAACAGGGAATATTGTAAATCTTCAAAACCTTGACACATTTTAGGCAGAAGATTTTTTGCAGGCTTTTGAGCTAAATTTGGTCTGTGTTTTACAGAATCCCAGATTGTTTGCTACAATTCTTCAAGCAAAATGACTCAGATTGGGTGGATCTGATAGGGAATTATTGAAAAGATGAAAGATACAACCTTTGGGGCATCATTGTTCTTTTGCCAGTCTCACACCCTTTGCTTCAGTTCAGTTAATTTTTTTCATTGACTCTCTCAAGTGGAAAAAAGAGGAGCTACTTCCTATGCAGCAGTAGATTAGAAGTCAGCTAGAGCTTGAGTCTTTCGCTACTGGAACACTAGCTAATTGCTCTTCCATTTTGGTTTGCTAGATATATTGAGGCAGCAGCTGCTTTAAACAATTCCATGGTCATTACAGTAGGCATTACATTTTTCACTGATTCAAAAGACAGCATTCAGTTGGATCACTGAGAACTGTCACCAATTATCACACAGACTGAGGGAGTTTTAGACTGCAACTGGTATCACATTTCATTTCATCTTATTACACCCTGGGACTCAGGTGATGACCCAATCTTAATATTATGGATAACAGCTACACAAGTTTTGTATAAGTATTTTATGTAGATCTGAGATACGTCCAAAATGTTCCTTTTTTTTCAAGATTATAAAATATCTGAGTTGAGTTTAAATACTGTAAATGATTTTTGGCCTTGAATGCTGACTGGCCTGACAGGCAACAACTAATATTTTAATATATTGAAACATATTTAATTGCAGTAAAGCTTGCTGTTTAGACCATCATGTATCAAGCACTGAAAATTCTGAAAAAATATGCCTTTGTTCTGAAAATAACACTTCTAAAACATATGCCCTAAGATTCAGCACCTTTGAATCACACTTCATTATTTGGTGTACAACTCTTCAGCTGATGAGAAGATAATGTAAATGTGTGGAAAGAAAGCAACCTAGAAAAAAAACAATGCACCAACAATGGCCTTACTAAAAGCTTAACTGTGCTTTCATCTATTTTTCTCATTGCTTGGGCTTGAAGGTGGGTAATGATAAAGGCATATAAAATAAGACCCTCCTTGTGGTGGTTGTCATCATAGATAAATACAAATATTACCTTTTCATTATTTTAAAATTCTAACACAAATACACTTTTACAATGTGTCATCTGTGTTTGTACACAATAATCATAGACCTATAAAGTAAAACAAGGCAGCGGGTCAAATTTATTAAGTTGGCAGGAGAAATTAATTTGGCCTAAACTGCCAGACACATCCTTAAGCTCATAAAGTCATTTCAGCTAATAGCATCAGTAACTATTTTAGCCATCATTCAATAGATCTTCATTGAATATACAAAGGCAATAATTCTCAGCCTGAACATGTCAGTCAGCTTGGTCAGATAAAGCTACTTGGAAAAACTGGCTTTCTGAGAATTTAATTATTAGAATTTTAAAATTTTTGATAGGGGCATTTTTTTCATAGAACATTTATTCATATGTGTAAACATTCCAGTTATAAAACAAAGACTTAGAAATAGCTATGATGTTTTAAAACTGCTCATGAACAACTCATATAATATTGTGTGCAGATTTGCTGAGTGTGCACAAAAATAGCCACTGAAACAACTAACTAGTACAGCTGTGCGAAGCTTCAGGGGCTGATTTGATTTGGAGGAGATTCAGCCCAATTTGGTGGCCAAATCTCCAAATCCAAATCAAATCAAGCAACCAACAAAAAGTGCTCAATTGATTAGAAGCTCTTTGAATCAATCTGAAAAAGATTTGAAAAGCTTCAGAGATTCAGGCAGTCCCTGCTTGCTGCCACAGGGAGCTGAACCCAGACTCCATGCAGGTAAGTGGGGTGGGGCAGAGTGGGGGGGAGGGGACCAAGCAGGGATCCCTGCCAGGCTCCACCCCCTGCCTGCTCCCCTGAGTGCCCACCAACCCTTGCCCACTCTCCCAGCCCCACCCCCACGGCTGCCCCAACCAGCCCCAGTTTGTGGTTCTTAAAAAAAAAAAAAAAAGCCCCCACTCACTGGCTGCTGCAGTGGCCATCGACGCTTCTGGGGACATGTGGCAGAGCCCCCCACATAGCGTGGGGCAGTGGGGGACAGTGGGGATCACCCCACCACCACCTGGCAGGAGCCAGTGAGTGCAGGGATTTTTTTTTCTTTTTTAAAGAGCCAATGCTGGGGCTGGGTGGGGCAGCCATAGTGGGGGGTCTGGGAGAGTGGGTGGGGGATGAAGGCTCATGGCAGAGCCCCCCACGTAGCGTGGGGCAGCAGGGATCACCACCCCACCCTGGCCTAGCAGCAGCTGCTGAGTGCTGGGCTTTTTTTTTTAAAGAGCCGGGAGGCTGGGGCTGGGTGGGAGCCATTGACAGCCATTGACAGGGCTGGGAGATTGGGTGGGGGATGGGGCCTGTTTGATTCAGAGATTCGGCTGATTCGGTGGTGGCTGAATCTCCAAATCAGATTTGGCTGAATTGATTCGGGACAGTGATGTGAATCACCAAAAGGAGAGTAGAGTGGCAGCTTACAGCTTAGAGACTATCTGGGTCGGAGAGGTATAAGCAAACCTGAAAGCTTATACCTCCCTGAACCATTTAGTCTCTAAAGTACCACCCTGCTCTCCTCCTGCCTGACTTCAGAGTAACATGGATATCTATTGTCCATAATAATTACATGTGTAAATTAATAGTTGTTTCACTTGGTGTTTTTGTGCACACTTAGCAGATTTGCACACAATATTATACAGGTTGTTTATGAGTAATTTAAAAACATCTGGGCTTTCACTTCTATATATTTATTAGCACAGTTTAACTTAATTAGGACCATTGGATCTCTTCTTTATAGAACTAAATGGAAAGGGTCAAAATATATAATAGAATTTCATATACTATTCTGTCAAAAATTTAAAAATGATCTCTCTGCATAAATAATAGGAGCCAAAACATACCAGGTAAGAATCTATTCTGTATTATCTTAGAGGTACATCAGAGTACTGGCATCCAAGAGAAAGCAAGGGGTAAAATTACTTTGTCATTCTTACCTTTTATGCAATGGCTAAATCCCCAGTGTGATTTAGTAAGTCCCAAAAGGATATCTAAGTTACAGTAGCCTGTCTCCACCTGTGGGCAGCAACAGCATAACCCAGAATCTCTGCATTTACAGCCTAGACCAATAAATCCTTTTCACCTCCCCAAGATATGCTATTGACAAACTCATGTGCCAGAGTCACAAGACACAGTCAGATACTCTTATCCTCTGTAATTGTAC
This sequence comes from Alligator sinensis, assembly GCF_000455745.1. Classification (NCBI taxonomy): domain Eukaryota; kingdom Metazoa; phylum Chordata; order Crocodylia; family Alligatoridae; genus Alligator; species Alligator sinensis. Next base: position 204,117 of record NW_005842943.1, read on the forward strand.
TGGGAGACCTTTCCTCCAGCTGGGATTTTAAAGCTCCTTTATACTACTGAGTACGTTTTTTTTTCTCTCTTTAACCCAAAATTGAGAGAAGATGAGGAATCTCACACTTTTAACTTTTATCATTGGTGCTAGTGAAAATGGAGAATATATGCTACACCTGCAATAGAGAAGAATATGGAAAAATGCAGCCAGTGAAGCATATATGAGAAGATTCTTAATCCTTACTGTTGAATGTCCCTATGTCATGTTGACTTATCTGAAATAATGGAATTAAGTATTTTTATTATGTGATGCTGGAAACAGCTGTGTGCAGGTTGCTGTCATTATTTAATAATAGGATTCTGGTTAAATTCCCTGACACACTCTT
>NW_005842943.1:204504-212306 GCF_000455745.1 Alligator sinensis
TCTCCCTCATTAAAATTCTGAATAAAAAGTGAGGAACATGACAGCTGATCACTTTTAAAATTGTCGTGCTTCAGCTGTTCAGTTGGTAACTAATATTCATAGTATAGATATCAAAACAAGCCATGGTGAGTTTACACTGTTTTAAAATAATTCAAACACACAAACATACACTCTTGGTAAAGTGAAGTTAAGATTTAAGTTCAGTGACACCATGCATGTTACCAGTTGCTAATAATGTTAGTTTGTATGTGTGTATAAACTCAAATGCTGGGGACAAAGGTCTTGATTCGGTAATAGAAACTGGTGAAAGTTTTGCCGCCTGGGGACCAAATGAAAGACCCGACATAGAGAGGTACAACGTTGGCATTTGCCAGATTTGCCTACTTTTAAGTCTTCTGTGGAAAGTGCCTGTGCCATAATTATAAACTCTACATGTTTCAAGTAAGAATTGACAGTCTTGTTTGGATTTCTTTAATATTCCTTGAGACATGAAACAAATCTGGTGTAGTTTTATACTACTTTTTTACCAGAATATATTGATTTTGATTTCAGCTTCCAGAAATAAATGTTATGATATCACTTTTTTCCCCAGTAAACAAATTTTAAAGGGGAAAATCTAAAATGAGGTAAGACAGGCAAAAGATGACATTAAATAGAAATATAATCCTCATAAAAGATTAACTTGTTCTTATTCTGTTTCCAAATTCAGATTGTTTGTTTGTTTTCCCTGAAATCTTACCTTGATCAACTGTGGATAGCAGGGTGGAAATGTGCATAGAGAAATGCCTTCCTGAATGTGTTCTATTTTCCCATAGCTCCAGTTAGGGCACATGATAAAATTATCAATGAAATGTCCTAATTTGATCCTTAAGCAGAGAGAGGTTGTCTTATGAATCATTTGTGTTTGTGGGAGGCAACGTTGGAGCTAACAGAGCAGGAATGGGACCCAGATGTTTTCTAAGAAGCTAGTTGCACTATAGGCTGTGCATTACCTAACATAGGCGACCATATGGAAGAAAAGGTTGGAAACATCCCATTACAAGTCATATATCACTGAGCTGACAGCAAGGATTTCAGCTTGTTTTTATTTAAATCATGAAAACAGCTGCTCAACTGTCCAGCTGTATTAAATTTAACCCTTTTTCTGACAAATGAATTTAGCTTTATTCAATAACAGCCAAACTGTTTGGTGGCCTTACAGGAAAAGAAGGGTTAGAGGGACCACATTTACTCTTGCCCAGGATGTTTAGTTTCAGGGCTATTGTTAGCTAAACATGCTGCTGGGTCATGGTGAAGACAGATAAAACATCCTGATAAGCCTTATTATATGGGGGAGGTCACAGAATAATGGTAAACATAATGCCAAGAGCAGTGGTAAACAGTTGTAATGCTACTTCATGGTTTGGTTTACTTTCCCTTTTGTCAATTTATTAATTTTTATGATTTGGCCCCCTTTGTATCAGCCAATGGAAAGCTCTCATATATACTTTTTTTTGTTCCTTTCCATCTACTGTGCAGTGCTTTGCCTATTGTTATTTTTCTAGCTTCCCTTAATTTTCCCTCCTCTTAACATATATGATTCTCTGGTTTTCATACTAGTTTGTATCTTAGCAAATCTCTCATCTCTCTCATCTACTTTTCTCCCTTGCACCTCTTTGCTTTTGCCTAATCACTCTTCTACCTATTCTGTTTCTACTTTCCATCTCTCCTTGATAAGTATTTCTTCCCTTACGTTCCTTCTTTCTTCAGACTTTTCTTTGCTTTCACTCTTAGTTGTAGCTTATCTTTAAAAGGATTTTCCTCTTTTCCTTAGATCTGGGCTCATGTAACAAGAAGCACTGCTTCCTCAGTGGAGATTATTTCCAACAATAAAATATGCCCCCAAATTAGTCTTTGGTAGGCCTGTGCGAATGGGGAAGTATTCAATTTGGATTTGGATTTGGCCGATTTGGAGGACAATGATTCAATTCGGAGATTCGGATCTCTGTCCCAAATTGATTCAGGTGAATTGGCTATGGAAGATTCAGTGCTGATGTGGAGAGATTTGGTGATTCTGCCATAAGCTATAATGGGGAATCACTGAAGTACTTTGTCATTTTTTGGCAGATTTGGATGAAAACAGCAGGGATGGTAGCCTGTAACAGGGGGTCTTCCTGGTGACTGTTAGATCTCCGCCCACCCACCTGTTTCTTAGCCAGCTGTCTGCCCCTCTTTTGCTCAGGCAGAAACAGCTCACAAAGGGACAGAAAGACTAGAAACAGGCTTATATAGTGTTTCTATGTGCCTCCCCCAAGCACTGTGATTGGAAGGGGACTCAGGGAAAGATCACAGTCACTGGCCAGCTACAGATGTCAGTCTTCCCCACCCCCCACCCCCCCGCTCCTCCTCCCTCTTCTCAGTTTGTGTTCCCCTGAAAGACTGCCTTCTGAATCTCTGAATCTTTTTCTGAATCTTTTCCGAATTGATTCAGAGGCTCCGAATCTATTTGGAGGGTTATTTTGGTCTCCCGATTTGATTCAGATTCAGTGATTTGGCCTCTGAATTGGGCCATATTGCATTGGCGACCGAAACTTTATACACCCTAGTCTTTGGCCATGTGTCTCAAGCAGTCTAATGATTTGTTAGGTTTTTTAAATCTTTTATTTGCTAAAGGGAATTTGAATGAAGTCTAGCACATGTGGTAATTACAGACTTTAATTTCCTGTATCAAAATCTGCAGAAGAAATACAAGTAGGATCCAAAATAATGCTAAGCTAAATTAGTAGTTTTGGCACATGGAAGTGTGCCAAAATGTGTTTGTCTGTTACCATTTTAGAAACTGTAATCTTTATTGTGTTCTACCTTTGTACTCTTTAATCTCCATGCCTGGGTCCTCTGCTTTTTTCTCAAAGCCTGGAGTTGTTTTGGATTACATGTTTCATCCTGGAGGTCTTTTGTTGGAGTCGCAATCTTTGTGGTTAGAGAGGATATGATAAGGATTCCTTCAGTGTCCATCAACCCAATCTTTTATTAAAGCTTGTCTCTTCCATCCAGGAGTCAAACCTATAGGTTTTACACAATACACCCAGCCCCTGAATATTTCAGAACAAAAAATAGGGTGTAGAAAGATCATGAGCCCACCTCCCATCTCTTTACACTAGATTAAATGATTGAAAAAATATTAAGGGCCTTAAAATGGCCTCATCCTTTTTAGCACTTAGGACTAGGATCAGAGGTATGAAAGGGCAGCATACTATCACCATGCTTCTGTACCTATGGGCTGTGATTTTTTTGCTGTGCTTTTGAGAAGATTCCCTTAGCTGGCTGTTAATAAACTAGCCTGTACTGACTTGGAGGGTACAGTGGACAATAAGATGGATATGAGTCAGCAGTGTGCCATTGTTGCCAAGATGGCTAACAGCATACTGGGCTGCATTAGTAGGACTGTTGCCAACAGATCAAAGGAAGTAATTATTCCTCTGTATTCTGCACTGATGAGGCATCATCTGGAGTACTGTGTCCAGTTTTGGGCCCCCCGCTATAGAAAGGATGTGGACAAGTTGGAGAGAGTCCAGTGGAGAGCAGTGAAAATGGTTTGGGGGCTGAGGCTTATGACTAATGAGGAGAGGCTGAGGGAACGGGCCTATTTAGTCTGCAGAAGAAAAGACTGAGAGGGTATCTGAAGGGTGGTTCCAGAAGATGGAGCTAGACTGTTCTCAGTGGTAGAAGATGACAGAACAAGGATCAATGGTCTCAAGTTGTAGCAAGGGAGGTTTAAGTTGGATATTAGGAAAAACTTTCTCACTAGGAGGGTGGTGAAGCACTGGAACAGATTACCTAGAGAGCTGGTGGAATCTCCATCCTTGGAGGTTTTTATAGCCTGGCTTGACAAAACCCTGGCTGGAATGATCTAGTTAGGGATTGTCCTGCTTTGAGCAGGGGTTGGACTAGATAACCTCCTGAGGTCCCTTCCAACCTGAATTTTCTATGACTTCCATGCTGCTGCAACTAGACTGCTTCTGGTACCTGAGCTGCTTCATTTCAAGCTAGCTTGGGTATTTCATCACTAAACTTCAGTCTATATTCTAGACTACCTTTAGAGGCCCAGAGCAGTGTCTCATTCTAATAATTTAACCTAATTCTGCCACATTATCCTTTATTTGGTGTTGGACTCCAATCAGTTGTTGTCACCAGTGTTGACTCATATCACATGTAGTGATAGTAAGAAAGACTTTTTGAGCTTTATTTTCACAAACAAGCACCATAACCTAGTATTATGTGTATGGTATGGTGCTAGTGAGTGTTATTTGTGAGACAAGGCACCCATATAAAATATGGCCCCTGTCACAGTGCAAACATTTCACAAAAATGTTAAAGCCACGTTTGCTACCATCTAAAAATAAGAATCTTAAAGAGACTTAAGAGAAGGCAGATGGGAGGGTGGGGAGTAAAAAAACAAAAACAAAACTTGTCTATGACAAAATGTGATTCAAGCATATACTCTTCTAGAGCTAATGAAGCTATCAGACTGTCAGAGAACAGACAGGAAGTCACCTGTTTTGATAGCCGATAGATTTTAACTTTTCACCTGACCTAACCAAGGCTTGTCTATAAATTCCAGACTGTTCCAAACTCAGGCTAGCACTAACACTGATCAACATTTGTGCAGCTCGCAGTGCAACATGTAACAAGGCCTTTATTACACCTTGTCAGCAAGGGGTGGGGAACAAATGGTCTCCAAGTAAGTTGAGGACAAAAGGCACATACACCAATGTGTAGCTCATTGGCAATTGAGACCCCCTGAGATTGGCAATGCACAGCCTGAAAGAAGCGCTGCCGACACTGCCGGCGGCACCTGCAGGTGGTCAACACGCACTACCCCGCCCGCCCCTCCTTTTATGTGGATAAACAATGGAACTCTGTTTCCAGTGCTGATCCAGTGTCTTTCACAAGTCTTTTAGTATAGTTTAAATAGTTTAAGTCTAAAGTAAATAGTCAGTGGACAAACTTTAATGGTAATCAGATAGAAAAAAAATAATGTGCTAAGAAAAGAAATGTATTTTAAAGGTTCTAAGATTATACGTTGATTAAAAAAACCTTGTGTTTACAACATATACCTCCTAGTTCCACTAATCACTAAATGTGTTCAGATTACATCATTCACATCTGACTTTCACCAGAGATTGTGACATTCCCACCAGATAGGCAGAACCTGTTTTATCAGGACACTCTGACCTCAGTTTTGGTGTTCTGTACCTATATTATGATTTACCAGATAGTTCATTGGGGTGGACCCCAGCAAAGTCAAGAGCATTTCAATCCATGGTGAAATGGATTGAAACTTTTTTAACAGCAGGAAAAAGTATAGTGCCTGATTTGATTCTCTGTTCTGAATGCACAATTCAGCCAGCTAACATAGATGATTTTTTTTAGATCAATAGCTTTTTGAATCTGAGGCCTTAGCTCGATTTTGAAGATAAAGAGTGGGAATTTAAATATGAAATTATATGTCACAGAATTACTGACATCTTTAAGCCATTTGTATAGATATTTTGTGACTGATTTTTATTTCCAGTTGACAGCAGGTTTTTGGAATCTAGCAGTAATATAAAAGAAAAAAAACATTTATTAATGGATTAAGTATGAAGAATGAAAATATTATTCTTTTTTATCATGAAGAATGCAACTGTGGTCATTTTCAAATTTGGAAACTCTGTCAACTTAAGACATGTTCAAATAACTCACAAACTTTTAGCCACAAAAGTCTAGCTAAAGAGTGGCTGATAGAAAACCCAGTATAATCTGGGTAACTCTCATCAACTCTATGCAAATGTCAGTCCTTTAATTCATTATGATTTTTTTACTATATATTTTCTCTTATGGTGGGAAAGTATTAAAACTTCCTGTACTGAACTCTTTTGATATTTTATATGCCTTCACACCAGCTGTGTCTTTTCCCCATTTAACTGTTACTTATACTCAAACTTCTCCCCTGTCTAATTATGCAGCATACAAACTCCCTTGTTCATAAAACATACAAGAGAAATGTATATATATATATATGTCCTATATGCAGCACTGTTTTTCCTGCATTCATCCCTGTGCTGTCATGTATGCCTGTTCTGGTAAGCAGTCGACGCAAAAAACAAAATGAAACAAAACAAAATAGAGCAACGACATATAAATAAGGTGAGACTCTTGACCAAACTAATCACAAGTATTTTAAAAAGTATACAACTGCCACTGGTCATCATAAAGCCTTAATGCATCAAATATTACAACAATATGGCCCCAGGAAGCCATTATACTTAAGACATGATCAACCAGTTAGTCACATCTTAAAGTGTAAACCAGTCACACGTTCAGGGGATTAATGGTGCAATAAAATAAGAAACCAATGACAAAGTTATTACACAAAATATGTGTAATAACTTTGTGCCTGGTTTCCATTGTGCCTTAAATTGAACATGTGGCAGGGACCCTTTTGGGCTTGAATCCTAGAGCAGTCCCTGCCAGCCAATGGTAAATCCGAACCACCCAGGGGCTGGAACTCGGGGGTGATCCTGAATCTCCCCAGGATCAGTTGGTCAGGACCACTCCAGGATTCAAGCCCTTGGGCAGTTCTAATCTGCCGATGATCAGGTGATCATCAGCCAGCTCCAGGGAACAACATGGAGGCTTGAACCAGTCCTTTAGGTCCCCTAAAGCCAGCTGATGATCAGCTGATTGTTGGACACCCAACTTGACGGTGCAAGGGAAGCTTGGGATCATGATCCTGGGCTCCTCCTGCACTGGCAATATGGTGTAATTGAGATCTAATAATCCCACAATCGTGCCTTCTACTATTGATGTGTGGCATGGCAGGAGGCACAATTATTGGGGTTGCAGTTCTGATCCTTTTGAATTAATGTCTGCCAGGGGCCTAAATAGCACATGCCATTCAAAAGAATTCTGAAGCACTCTCTAGGCTATAAAATCACTCACCCCCCGCCGCCCCCCCCCCCATAGAAACATAGCATATTATATGGCAAGAAGTGATTTCTATTCTGGAACAATAATACTACACACATGTAATGAAGAATAACATCTGCTAGTATAAGCAGATTTTGTGGATAGATAAAATGTAAAATTTGGCTAGGGCATTCTGCTCTTTTAAAAAGTTCACTAGCTCCTTTAAGGACATTAATTAGTCATTGGTTATGTTTTATGTCTCATCTGGAAGCTGTCACCTTTATGAGCATATTAATTTACTACATTATTTGGCTCTTCGAGAGTTGTAAAGATAGGATAGGAAATCACTGCACAAATAAAGACCAAAGTGTTGCAAGAATGGTAACGTACCCTACTTGTGCCAGTCTGACACTCATGTCTTCAAAATCTCTTTATTTTGCCAGCCTGATAGTTTTGCTAAGGAGGTCTTTTGATAATTTATGCACTTGGGCCCTTAATTACCTTCAGCAGTAGCATTGGTAGGGAATGACGATGATCAGCACTAATAGATCTGCAAACAACAGCCCTGAACGTGAGCTATTTAACTCGTATTGCATCATTTCTTGGAAAATCATTATAATATTTTTGATGGCTGCTGAGAGAAAGAATATATATTCCAAAGCTCTTAAATTCTTCTTTCTGTTTGCCTTTTGGCTTCTAGAAATATCATGATCCTTCAATTGTTTTTAAAATTTTGAGATTAAAAAACATATGAGGAGTATTTTTTATTTGATTTAGGTTGAAAAATTATTCCAATAAAACTTTTTATTATTCTTTTAGGGGAACGTTTCTTTGGCTAACTTTGCAAAATGCTGGCTCCCCGCCCCCCCCCC
>NW_005842943.1:212337-238036 GCF_000455745.1 Alligator sinensis
CCCCCTTGCAGGATACTGTGTTTAATGTAAAGGCAGGAATCTTTGATAGAATCTATATAAAATCTTTGATACAAAATCTTCCAAAGTAGTCATGGACTTTAAGATGTATCATCACAATCTAAGAGCTCAAATATACATGTGTATGTTCCTAACAAAAACCTCTTGAAAAAAACTGTAATTGTGATTTTTCAATTAAATTCAAATCTTTAACATTGTAATGTGCATATGCCCTAAAACCATCAAACTAGTAGATTCCATACTATGAAGATAACTTTCATTATGGTGTTCTGTTCTATATTGCTCTTTTTACTGTGCTAATTGTTATAGCATTGAAGGCCTTCCATTTGCACAGTGAGCAACATGATTAACATCTGTCATATGTTTGTTCTTTCATCATCTCCCTAGGGGATGAACTGTATGCAATACAGTGTCTTGAATTTATATATAATGTATATTGTTCTGAATTTATGCTAGAAAAGGCAAGGTCAAAGAAATGTATACTGCATTTGGAGCCAGATGGTGGGGAGGTTTTGATAGTCTTCAGTTCTAAGGAGTCTCAGACTAGTCTTTGGGGAAGACTCCTAACCCTTGCAAAGATGTACTCACCCTGATTGTTGAAATTTCCATTGTCTCAGAGAAACATAGTTGACCTTGGCCTCCATCCCAGAGCTTTAGGTGATCTTTTGATTACCTGGGCTTAGATTATAGAGCACCTTGAAGATAAGGAGCAAGACCTTGAACTTGATTTGAAATTCCATAGGAAGTCATTGCAGAGAGCATAGGATAGTTTTAATGCATTTGCAGCCCATACTGCATAGATGATGTGCTGCAGCATTCTATGTCATTTGAAAATTCTGAAGTCTCATGGACATGTATATCAACATAATTTAGCTAGTGTAGTCCAGTCTAGTCTAGCTAAGGAATGACAGCAGTGTGAGTAACCAAGGCCTTGTCACGATCTAACAAGAAATGACTCTGGGCGCATATACGCATGTACCCAACTATGCAGTTGTTACTTTAACAAGTACTAAATGACTGTACAATAACCCTTGTTACTGCTCAAGTACCAAAGCAAAGTTAAAGCAAGTACTAAATGACCATTGATAAAGCAAGTAATAAATGATTGCACAGTAACTGCCATTACTGCACAGTCCTGGTGGCACATTGGTTGTTTCCGACACTACTGTGCAGTAGCGTCGCCATCACAGTTCATGCCCGCCAATGCTACATTGCCATAGCTCATAGCTATGACGATGTAACATCTTGCGTAGACATGCCCACTGTCTCCTAGTCAACCGCATATCATGGAAAGGGTTAGTTGCAGATATTACCATGTGAGGTTTTAGCATCAGCGAAGATTCAACTGAATACTCCTAAATTGTGAGTTTGTTTCAGCCTCCTTCATCCATGAGCTGATCTTGTTGAAATCTCCTATTTTATTACCTTCATGCTATCAATTACATCATCCATAACCTTTGCAGAACCATCTTTCAGCTATGTATTTGCAAAATTGTTAGCACGATGGCTTGGTCAGTAAGTGTGGTTCCAAGGTCCTATGACAATACAAATAAGTATAACAGGCAGGAAAAAAAGCATTATTGTCATATTTGGCTGCAGCAGCAATACAGCACTTTGTCGTATGGCGGCATGATAATACAGATCTAAAGCTAGGTCCCATGTTTCCAGGTTGAGAAGAGCTGGAAAGAGCCAATAAACCAAGTACAAAAAATACAGTGCTGCCTGTTCTTATCTTTTGTTGGCATGAGATTGAAGGGTTATTTAGGGTTTAATAAGGCGCTCTAAACTCTCTAGTCACCAGGGAATACTGCTGTTCAGAAGCAGAACCATGCTGCTATGTGGGTTATTTTGCTACAAAGAGAATGTAGAGGATGTAGTTAAAAGGCATTCCATACTCTATACAGTTATTAATTATATAGGTACCTAACTTTTTTCAGTTCCATTGTAGGTCTTGTGCCAAGAAAGCAGATGAAGTTAGGATATGTCCCATTTTTTTTGGAAATTATAAAAAGACAATATTGGTTAATACTGTAAGCAAAAATTTACTTGAGTTACCACAGTGGTGATAAACAGTGGTTTTAATGTGCTGCATTATTGTAAAACAATGATATTCAAAACCCAAATGTATTCAAAACTTATATTGCTATTTGTGTTTAGATATTGTTATTCAGGTTTATGTAGAAAATATATTGCTTACCCAATGCTGTACTTTTGTATGGAGATGGGTGACTAACTAAAATACTCATTCAGATTTCCAGATTAATTAACTTTAATTGTATTCAAGTCCCTTTTGTGTGAGCAAGTTTTAATGGTATCAGTGCTTGCAAAAAATGAATTGTAAACTCAGATATTCCCAACAGTAATTTCAGTTACAAAAAGGAACATTGCAGAGGTTATGTATTTTATAATTGAATACACAATTTATAACTATATATAACTGCTATATTGGCTATTGTTAAATACTAGTAATGTTAAAAGAAACATTAATATCTGACTCAAGTATATAAAGAACAGCAAATATGTTGACTTCCATATGTTACACCTGACCCAGTAAAACCCAGTGAATTTATCAACTGGATTCCACTTGAGTCTAACCCATTTGGGTCTCAGTAGCTTCACTTCTAGATCCAGCTTAATAAGGCATGCTCCTGTGCTTTGCTATATTCTCTCATAAACATCCTTGGGATGTTGGCATGCTGCCAACCTACCCCACCCTAAAATCAGTTTCTAATGTCTCTGAGAGCCTTCAGTTGATTACATATAGTTTCATAGTTTCATAGTTGGTAGGGTCGGAAGGGACCTGAGCAGATCATCAAGTCTGACCCCCTGCCATGGCAGGAAAGAGTACTGGGGTCAAACGACCCCAGCAAGGTGTTCATCTAACCTCCTCTTAAAGATCCCCAGGGTAGGAGCCAGCACCGCTTCTCTTGGAAGTTGGTTCCAGATCCTAGCTGCCCTGACAGTGAAGTAGTGCCTCCTGATATCTAGCCTGAATCTACCCTCTGCCAGCTTGTGACCATTATTTCTTGTCACTCCTCGTAGTGCTCGGGGGAACAGGGACTCTCCCAATGCCTGCTGGTCCCCTCTGACTAGTTTGTAACAGGCCACTAGATCCCCCCTCAACCTTCTCTTGTGGAGGCTGAACAGGTTCAGATCCCTTAGCCTCTCCTCGTAGGGCCTGCCCTGCTGTCCCCTGATCATGCAGGTGGCCCTCCTCTGAACCTTCTCAATGCTGTCCACATCTTTCCTGAAGTGCGGCGCCCAGAACTGGATGCAGTACTCCAACTGCGGCCTGACCAGTGTCACACAGAGGGGGAGGATCACCTCTTTGGACCTGCTTAAGATGCATCTGTGGATGCATGACAAGTTACGGTTGGCCTTCCTGACTGCGTCCCCACACTATCGGCCCATGTTCGGCCCATGTCGGCCCATGTTCCTCCAGTGCTTCACTAGGCTAATTCACTGGGCTTCTTGATTAACCTCTTGCAGAAAAGCAAGGAACACGTACTTCACAAAGGAATTTCTTAACCATAGTGACGTTACTCTTAAAAGTGCTCAAAACTTCGAGATATTTGAAAAATAAGGAACCTTGTGATGTATCCCTACATACTCTGATCTGAGCTCTTCCCTGACTTACAGATTTGTTAACATTTCAAGCTGGTAAGAGCCCTTTCTACCCTCTCTTTCTTCTGCCAGTCCTTCTAATGCTTGATGATAGCTGCCCCTGCATAGAGGAGAGCCCTGCTGTTAGTATAGTTTCTGCCCTAGGTCATATGCTTGGCTGAGAACTAGCCTTCATCTATCTTGCTCCCATTTTCCCATGGTTATCAACCAGTAGTTGAGGTCTTATCTCCATTGCGAAGTTGTGCCAGCATAGCTGTTCTGGCTTGGTGTGTGAAAAGATTGCATTCCATAGGTGACATAACTGTGTTAGCCACCTCTCCACCCCCCCCCCCCATGGGAATGCAGCTTTGACAACTGAAGGTTTCTGCTGGCAGAGGTTCTATTTTATGGGGGAGCTGTGTAACTCAGATAAGAGAAAAACTCCTTCCAACAGCAGTCATGTCATCAGGGGGCACTGCTTTCACAGTACTGCTGCTGAAACTATGGGGACAACAGCCCCATAGTCTAGAAACAAATCCTGAAACATAGTCAGCATCAATGGTCATCATGTCATGATGATCTCTTAGTGTCAACCTAGGTAACCAGCTGTCTGGAGTACAATAGGCTCTTGGACAAGTTTAGGTATGTGTTCAACACATAATACAAAATGAAATTAATAATTTGATACAGCCATATCCCTTTCTGTCATATTAGATATTTCAGTGAGGAGTTTGCAACTGATTTGCAGGCCACAAATTATTCCCTAAAGAAATTCACAAGCAACATTGAATAACAACTACAATTTAGAACTCAGTTTGTTCTCAGAAAAATTGTGAACAGAAGATGAGTAAAGTTCATTGAATAAAGTATTCTTTGCAATAGGACACAATCAACTAATCTATGAGGTTATAATTTTTTCAAGAAATTTATTCAGAAAAAGTAGAAAGCAAAATCAAAGCCTACAGGTCTGTTTTCTTTTGTGTTTATAAATCCTTATTACAACCTGTAATTGGCTCCAATCATATCAGTCCCACACAGGAGCCTTGATCATTTTTTGGCAGACTAATGATAGTTGTGCATGCATTTACCTAAATCCCACACTTCCAGGTGTATAATGTGTGTCATAATATGCAATTTATTTTCTTTTTTATCTAACGCTCCCTCTTGCAACTCTTGGGATAAATTTCTAAGCCATCATGATGGAACTTCCACTTGATTTGTTTTGAAAATGTATACAGCTTAGTACAGTTCTTCATAAACAAAAAATTAAGTAGAAAAAATCTTTCATATAATTTCTGTGTTGCTTATCTTTTTTCACGGTATATTTTCATATAGCACCCTCTGCAAGTTCGCTGATGATACCAAGTTATGGGGCAAAGTTAGTACACTGGAGGACAAGGAGCAGATTCAGGCTGACCTGGACAGGTTAGATCAATGGGCAGAGAGAAATAGGATGCAATTTAATAAAGATAAATGTAAGGTACTCCACCTGGAAAGGAGGAACCCCCAGCACACCTATAGGTTAAGGAGTGTCCTTCTCAGCAGCTTGGAGGCAGAGAGGGATCTTGGAGTCATAATTGACTCCAAGATTAACATGAGCCGGCAGTGTAACGAGGCCATCAACAAGGCCAATCGCACCTTGTTGTGCTTTAGCAGGTGCATGACTAATAGATCAAAGGAGGTGATACTCCCCCTCTGTGCAGCACTGATCAGGCTGCAGTTGGAGTACTGTGTCCAGTTTTGGGCACCGCACTTCAAGAGGGATGCGGGGAATCTCGAGAGGGTCCAGAGGAGGGCCACTCACATGATTAGTGGCCTTCGTGATAGACCCTATGGGGGGAGGTTGAGAGAGCTAAATCTCTTCAACCTTCACAAGAGACAGCTGAGGGGAGATCTTGTGGCCGCCTATAAATTTATTAGGGGAGGTCAATGGGGAATAGGGGAAGCACTGTTTACTAAGGCGCCCCAGGGAGCGACTAGGAATAACGGGTGTAAACTAGTTGAGAGTGGATTTAGGTTAGATATTAGGAAGAAATTTTTCACAGTAAGGGTGGCCAGGATCTGAATGGGCTTCCAAGAGAGGTGGTGCTATCACCTAGCTTGGAGGTCTTCAAGAGGAGGCTAGATATTCACATGGCTGGGGTCATCTGACCTCGGTCCTCTTTTCCTGCCAGGGGCAGGGGGTCGGACATGATAATCCATTGTGGTCCCTTCCGACTCTACAATCTATGAATCTATAATCTACATATTTTTTTCAAACTGCTATGACTATCCATATAAACAAATACTACTTATAGTTGAATAATTTCTTTCTCTCTCATATTGATAGTGGCCATTCCTTTACACTGTCAAAGGCAGATACACACAGGGATTTCATGCTCTTTAATCTGAATTTATAAGTTGAATCAGTCATTGTAGTATACCTGATGCTATGTGTGTGACGTAAGGGGTGTGCTGACAAAGGGGGCAAGCTGACCCTAGCACCAGTGTGGGTACAGAGACAGGGCTGTGGAGATCCCAGCACCAATGTGGGTGCAGAGAGCCCAGCGATGACCAGAGGCCTAGCTGGGCTAGGGCCTCAGAGAGACAATGTGTGAACACCATCTGCGAGGCTTGAGGCACGGTAAAGGGGTGGTTTTGCAACCACGCATCTAGCCCATAAGGCTGAGTGTGTCCCATGAGGCAACGATTTTTGAGCAGGACCCAAAAGGGGTCCAAGAACCCACAGGGTTCAGTGGGGTCCATCAGGACCATGACCAAACACAAACTCGAGGGCAGCCTCCCTATTTATTATAATTACCAACAAGACCTGGCAAGTGAGGAAAAGCGTGCCCATTGGGTAAGACTGACATAGTCATGGAGCCCTAGAGGTGTCACAGCCATCCCTGGAGACCCCAGCCCATGACAGGGGATCTTTTCAGGAATTCAGCCCAGGTTCTTACCCTTCACAGGGGCCTTACCTAATCAGCCCATGTTATTAAGAGAGTGCACTTAAGGCACATTACCCCAAAAGAGGTGTGGATGAGGTGTGTCATGGCATTATCACCCTGCATACCAGCCCACTGAGAAGGCCCAGAGCAGTTTAGGATATAGGATCCCTGGATAGAGTGTAGCATTTCTTTGGAAATTCCTTCAAAGAGACTGTAGCTCCCAACTGTCCCAATATAGACTAGTATGTAGAGGACACAATTCCAAGAATTCATTATCCTTCTGATTTCAGTGGAAAGATTTAAATTGATTTTAGTGTGTTCAAGATTAATCCAAGACAGATAACTTTGAATGATTTCCACATTTTAAGAAAATAGGATCAATGTGTTAATATCTTTAATAAGAAAATCATTTTTACTACTAATAACAAATTATTTACAACCATTTTATGCCCAAAATATTGTATGGTGTTTGCTTAGCTTTGTCTTTAGGGTGTAAATAGACATTGCCAAATGAAGTAGAGTGCCTGCACTGGAATATATCCAGGCACAGCTGATCCTCTACTCTGGGCAAAACATGTTGCCTGTTGTCCTCGTTGGTTCTGTTCCCCACTTCCAGATACGTGCCCCTGGGATTCTCTGGGTTTTGTCTCTGTAAGCCGGGTATTTCTGGGGCACTGAGGAACAGGTTCCTAAAGACCTGGGAGTGCCTGTCCAGGGCGGCTAGAGACTGTGGCAGCTCCAGGTTCTCCCTCAATAAAGCTAACAATTTACCACAGTAAAGCAGTAGAAGCTATTACCATCCTTTGTCAGGCAGCAACTTCAGGCATTTGTGGCACAATAAATGGTATAGACACCTGTTTACTTTCCCTTTGTGCCTCCATAAAAAATTGTTATGGTGCACAAAGGCAACAACTATTTATACCCTTCCTTTCCTCTTGGACTTACATATTATGCAGAAGGGTTGTGATGGTCCAGAAAATAAGTGAGAAGCCAGGTTCTTTAAGCAAGATCTTTTATTGAACCAATTGTATAGTTTGGAGAGATGTTAGACAAATTCTCCAGCACAAAGTGCCCTTCTTAATAGTAACCCATGACAACAGACCTTTCTGATAATGTGAGACTAGCTTTTTATATATTTAGTGACATTTAAGAAAGAGGTACATTTTCTTTTTACAATTTTTAAAACCATCTGGCCTCCCCTTCATTAAAAAACATTGAGTTACCTTTCATGCTGTCATTCCAGTATCTGCAAAAAAATCCTTTCAGATCTGAACTATTCTTGTCTTTCAGTATCTGAGAATCATTCCAATAGCAATCAATAGAGAACTCAGATGCTATATTCTGAGTTATCTGTAATAGCCTCCCCAGGCTCTACTACCTGTCGTCACTATGGACATTCCTATAAGTCTTATATAAGATTACCTTGCTGCTAAGCCAGTTTATCCATCTGGACGTCATTTTCTTTACTTGCTCTCCTTTAAATGCTTTTGAGTAGTTGAAAGCAAGAAAAGTTAGATGCACCCTTTTCAGTCTTACTGAGATGAATCCTTTATGTGTATTCCCAGAGATGTAACTATGATCATTTTTGTGTGTAAATACTGCAGGATCAGACCCCATTTTAAAAATAAATAGCACTTGTCATACATACTGTTTGTATGTATTCCTATAGCCACCCACTTCTGTGACTAGTACACATTTTCCAGGTTTTCTTTCTGAATCATGGTTTAGGAATGCAAGCCTTCAGCAAAAAATGTAGTGTAGCATTTTTATAATATTGCTGGAAGCATGCTTTGGACAACATATATGTATAACTTGAGAAGATCTCTTCTGTGACATAGTGAAAAGGGTCTAAAAATAAGTGTTACTTTCAACAAAGTGATTTGGTATGAGTCAGTCAAAAGACAGGTAGGCAATAAAAGGAATTAGTGCAGGAGACTAGTTTTAAGTAACAAAAACTAGAAACAGATGTAATGCTATGCTGGTATTAGATGTCAGTGAAACCATTGAGATATTTAATCAATGGATATTGGTTTATAGATGAGAATAGTGGCAAGCTCATTTAAACTCGCAGAAGAAAGTAAATGGGCCTGGGTCCCATTTACACTAAGGTTGCTTTAGCTCTTTACCCTGCAAAGGTCACTTAGTATGAATAAGACATTGGGCCCCAATTTAAGTACCTAGTACTGTTATAGTTCACAGCAAAGTGCAGTAATATGAAGTTGCAAAAGGACATACGAACATTACTTATGGGTTCCCTGTCATCCCACTAACAGCCACATGATCCAATCATTTACCTCCCCTGGAGATTTCCCTATTACTCTGTGTCTCCTCCCTATGTCCTCTTCTTCCTCCAGAAAAATTCTTACATTGGTTCTTTCCCAATTTACTTACTTTTCTCTAATGTACCTTTCAGCAATACTCTGGAGTACATGCTTCCTAATTAAATCTTTTTCCAAGGATCCTTCTCATCCTTCTAATTTCTATTCTGCCTTTCAAACTGTTCATTTAGGCTAAATACAGATGTTTGAAAAGCCCCTAGCAGAAGCACGCAATGTGTAGACAAAACAAGAAGCGTGTGTGCATGACACTTTAAAGAGGGCTAAATGCTTTTGCACCACTTTGATGGTGTTGGTGTTTGCATGCCTTGGCAGTGTATTGTGCATTAATTCCAGCAGCTGTAGGAAATTCAGCAGCATAATGCACCTTAAATGACTTGGGGCAAACTAAAACTCCTTTTCCCTACAGCCCCCTGGCTGGGGTCAGGGCAGCTGTGGGGAGAGAGACCTCCCCTCCTCCAGCCAGGCTGCAGCTCACAGCTGGTTGGAAGGAGGAGGCAGGGCTGGGATCAGAGACATAGGTCAGTGACAGCTGAGGGAGTGGGGCCAGCCTGATATTCAGGCAGAGCAAATGAGCTAAAATATTCTTCTGCAGGTGGTCAGTAAAATAGCATATCACTTCTGTAAATGAATCTGACTTTCTTACCTTTTCTAGCTCTCAGTGCTACTCTGACTCTGACCATGTAAAGTGCCACTACTACTAGCTAACAGGTGCCTTCACACTGTTGGGAGAGGAAAAGTTTGGGTGAAGTAGTTTCAGCCATTTGCCACCTTAAAAGTGGGCTTTTTCTTCAGCTTGGAGAAAAGAAAATAGACTACTCAGTTGTGTTAGAGATTTACCTGCAAGATCATCAGAAACCATGTCAATGGAGAAATGTGAGAGTACCCATGCAAACAAGGCAGGCAGAGAGAGGGCCACATGCAACCAGGGTGGATCAGGGACCAAGGGGCTGGGTCTTGGAATGCAAGGAACCAGGGGGCCACCTCTCTGGAAGTTATGCCTGGGTTGGGTGCTCCAAGAGACTGTGTAAGGCTGCAGGTCTCAAGCAAGGGTTCCCCCTGGGTACCTGTGATAGGTGCTCACTGACTGGCCGATGGCTGTTTAAATAACATGTGTAGGTTTCCAAGCAGACAGTCATTGGACACCTTAGTTATGGCTCACAGCTAACTCATGCCAGACCTACCTGCACCTCTACCTGAAAGTGTCACAGTAGCAAAATCAAGGAGGAGGAAACACCAAAAGTTTTTGGCTCCAAAGGAGGCAGGAGAATCCCTTCATCTGAAAAACAATCACTTTCTCTTTTCCCCATGGCCTGAGTAAGTGTGCTTCAGTCTCTGGTGTGTGAGAGTCATTATACACATCTTTTATTGACCAGGGTTCTCATCTTCAATTTTCTATTGAAACTTTACTGCAAAAGCCCTTTATCTTGTTTTGCAGAGTGCTAAATAAACTTTCTGAAAGCGGTGCACATGAAACTGTTAGGTCAGTGCATTCTGTCCACGTCTGATTATAATTAGCAATTTCATAGCACTTTTGTTAATCAAAGCACTATGCAAACATGGACTAATCTTCCCAATACTCACATTACTTGTTAGGTAGGCATTTCTCCATATTATGCATGAGGAAAATGAGGTGGAGATGTGTGCTAAGTGAACACTACAGGTGGCAACCAGATGCAGTTGTGAAAATGTTCAGGGTGGATGATAGTGCTCTGCTTTCCTAATACATCTACAATATCCAGCATGGGTATTTTAAACCAGGGCAGTCTTGCTTGGTTAGTGTATTTAGATACAAGCTTGCAATTAAAATGTTTCCATTACTCTGATGTGCATAGTATTCACACACCAGACATAATTAACAGTGTGATCAAATTTTGGCTCATCTTTCATTAGCTTTTGTATTCATTGCCTTAATTTAATTAACTACACCTAACACTGAAAGTACATTAGCTGTCAAATAACACTTTTCTGGGAGAAATTTTAAAAGTGCTGAGAAAATGTAAGCCTGTGGGATAACAAAATACTTAGTCAAGGACAGAAACTGCTGACCCTGATGTCTTGTCCACACACGTATCCAAACAGATTGGCAGCTTTCAAATAACTTAATAGTAGCCAAGTAAGTCCTGGAAAATATGATGATTCAAGTTCATAGCTAGTGCAACCTACAGAAATCAAACATGTTACTGGTGGCTTTAAAAGATTACTCAAATTTATACCTGATAGAACTCAATCTATGTAATTTCATTGATTTCTGTGAATTACACTAGTGAATAATATGGCCCAGTCTATCAAACCTGCATCCACACTTTGATCTTCAACCTACAGCTTAACATGAGGAAAAAATAATTCATTTTAAAATAATGTTACTCTGAGTTAGAGCTTTTCTAGGAACAGTCATTTTTTTTCTCTCTGCTTTCATAATTAAAGGTTTTATCCTGATCATTAAATCTCTGCTCAAGATGGGGAGATGTAGAGTGTTAGTGCACACTCACACCTTTTTAATAGTTTGAAAGACAGAAAAAAATGCTTTTTGAAAGTTTTCAGTGTTTATGTAATCAGTACCAGAGTTGCCAGGGCTTATTTAAAACAGCTGGGTGCCTGCTGCTTCCCCCTCCCCCCTTTTTGTTGGAACTGCTGCCAGAACAGGTAGTCAAAAACGGAAAGTAGGGAAAAAATCAGGCAACTGTGCTCTCTCTCCGGAAAACAGCTGTGGCGTCCATAGGAAGCACTCATTTTTTTCCCATCAGTCAAGACTCTGGATACCCTTGGGTCCAGTTTTGGCAGCACTAGCCAAGAAGGATGCAGTTTATGGCTTAGAACTTATGAGAGAAACCATTCAGGCGGTCCCATCCCTGGCAGAACATTGAGAGAAATTCCCCAAGCTGCAAGCCACATGTGTGTATCTGACCTCTTATTAGCACACCATGGGAGAGGTTAACTATTGTTGAGACTCAAGGCATGTCTTTAACACACAAATAAAACAATACCAAGTAGCCTCTCCAAGGCACAAGTATACTTAGGATTTGGTGTCCTTTAAAATCCAGGAATCAAGGTAGAAAAGAATCTTTCAATGGGAGACATGATCTGTTCAGTAAAAATAGAATCTAGGGTGATTCTTTTAAAGTTTTCAGATTACCAGTATTATTGACTCTGTAGCTTGTAACTTTATTTTAGCACAAACATAGCCATGAGAGAGACTATGAGATAGATAGATCTGTAATCCACAGATTTTATAAATAGACTCCGTATTCCTGGGATGGAATTAGGACCAGGACAGATCCTGCGGGTCCTACATGACATACCCTCTCACTTTGACAGCAAGCCATTAATAACAGCTTTTCAGTGTGGGTTTTTAACCATGTGAGCATCTAGCTTGTGGTGTTTTTGTTCAGACTATATTGTCCTCGTTTTCTTTTGAGAATGCCCTGTGGGACAATGTCTAAAGCCATACTGAAGACAGGGTAGATATGCACCTATATAGACTAACTACATAAGATGTAGAAAGAGCTGAAGCTCACTTCATGGGCTGAAGCTCACTCCAGTAGATGCTGTGAATGGATATGCAGCAAGCAGAGTATAAGAGAAGAAGAGAGAAATTAGGATACAAACACAAGTGTGGGGGAGAGAGAGAGAGATTGAGTGAGAGAGAAAAAGACATAGGGGAGGCAGTGCTAGGAGGAGCAAGAAAGCAAACACTGCACCTATTGGAACAAAGGGGTCACAAAAGCTAATCCAGGCAATAAGATAAGAATCCAAAGTCTCTGTTTAAGCCATACTTAACATAACAATCATCCAGTTTGTGGATGATTTCTTGTTCTGCAGTTTCCCATTCAGACTGTTTAATTTTTTTTTTTTTTTTTTTGCCTGAGAACAGCAATCCTGAGGTCAGCAATGGTGTGTCCAAGGAGGCTGAAGTGTTCTGCCACAGGCTTTTGTGTCTTTGCATCTGATTTCAGATTGGTGTTCATTCATTCTTATACATAAAGATTGTCCTGTCTGTCTAGTGTAGACAGCAGATGGGCATTGTAAATCAGTGATGGTGCAGGTGCATATAATGTTGGTAGAATTATAGGTGAAAGAACTTTGGCTGTTGTTCTTCTCATAAAGTCCAGTGATGGACCTCATATGGTTGGTGTTGATGTGGGGACACAGCAGGCATTTGGGTCCATTTCAATGCCTGGCTCCTCAGTGAGGATGGAAGTTTGTTAGTCTGTTGTTTGAGAGACAGACACCATTTGAGGTTGTGGGGGCTGTCCATAAGTCAGGACAGGTTTGTCCCAAAAAGCTACCTAGAGACTGTCATCCTTTTCCAGGAAGGGCTCATCATTAATGATGTGTCTTAGGCATAGGCAGCAGAAGCCCGGAGCTACCAGGGCTTAGCTCCCCAGAAACACGGAACAGTGGTAGCAGCGCAGAGCACTGCAGGGCAACCTAGGCGCAGGCTCTAGGTGGCTGTAGCAGGGGGAGAGAGGTACACACAGACACACGAGGAGCTAGAGATTGCAGGTGGCTGGGAACTCAGCCTGGCTCAGCCGTGTGTGAAGCAGCACCCAGCAGGTAAATGTGTGGATGGGAAGGGGCGTGGGAGGGAAGGGGCATTGAGGGGGCAGGTTGAGGCCCCCACAGTGAGGGAAGGAGTGGGGCAGAGGCAGGGGCTGGGGTGAATG
Organism: Alligator sinensis; assembly: GCF_000455745.1. Taxonomy (NCBI): domain Eukaryota; kingdom Metazoa; phylum Chordata; order Crocodylia; family Alligatoridae; genus Alligator; species Alligator sinensis. Next base: position 225,892 of record NW_005842943.1, read on the forward strand.
GGGTCCTGAGGTGAGCCTAGGCGGGTCCTCCATGGGTGTGGGGGCTCCCGCTGCTGCATGCACCCCCAGGGCAGGCATGGGGGACATGTGCCCCTAGGATCTGTGCCAGGGTGGAGGCAAGCTGCTGCTGTGGGCTGGGCTCTGCACCCTGCTGCCAGTGCCCTGGCAGCCATGCAATGCCACATGCCTCCTGTTGTGGGGCTAGCAAGGGACTTGGCGCAACCAGTGGATAGGAGGCACATGGTGTTGTGTGGCTGCCAGAGCACTGGCAGCAAGGTGCAGACCCCAGCCCGCAGCATCAACCTGCCTCCACCCTGTGCACAGATCCAGGAGACATGTGCCTCTCCCGGGGTGTCCACAGTGGCAGGAGCCCCCCTCACGCCTCTGGATGACCTGCCCTGGGCCCTTGCCCCTGCCTTTGCCCTACCCCCTCCCTCACCAGGAGAGCCTCAATCTGCCCCTTCCCCACCTCTGCGCACCTTCTCATCCACACATTTACCTGTTGGACTGTATGTATGTGTGTGTGTGTGTGTGTGTCTGTCTGTCTGCATGTGCCTGTGTGTGTGTGTGTGTGTGTGTGTGTGTGTGTGTGTGTGTGTGTGTAGAAGTATCTTTTAAGTTTTACTCAGCCCACCCAAATAATATTTTCTCCCTCCACCTATGGTCTTAGGTGTTCAAGCCAAGGGCTGTAGCTGATAACCAGAGGGATTCTGTTTTTCCTGTCCCAGGGTTGGTATTGTAGCAGGTTGGAGTGAGGTGTGAGCCTGTCTTTGTTGATTTGAGTGGCTACAGTTCTGGGGTTGTATTGTAATTGTAGGCATCCCTGCTCCAGATCATTGAGGTGTTCATACTGGCATCAAGATATATTGCAGCTTCCCCTTTTCCATTACTTTTCCATTAAGCCAGTAATACTGCAGTAGAAGGAAATCAGATTGATTTAATGTGATGAAAAAGTTAATAGCTTAATCCATCTGAATTTGGCTATGCTCAGTGCTGAGAAAAATGAGAATATATGCTCAGTAGGCTATTGACATTTTTGATTTGGGGAGCTTCCCAAATGAGAATCCAAGAGACAAGACAGGGAACAGACAATTTTATAAGAGCAAAAGTGGGGAAAGGGAGAGAGACTAAAAGCCAAAAAGAGAGCGGCTTTTCCAAGTATAGGGCTAGACACAGAACTGGACTGACTTCAGCACATTTTTCTCTGCCTTGGAACTTAAAAATAGTCACAATTTACTGCTCTTGGCTTCAAAAGGAGGTTGGCCAGCAGGCTGGGGTGTGTCCTGTCTATCTAAAATTTGGATATGTATCTTTTATGGCAAAAATTTCTCTAGAGAGTATCAATGAAATATATATTTCCCTTTTATTTCTTTCTTCCAAAAGTTTTTTTATGCAAAGCAGACTGCTGGAAGCTCTTATGTTCTCTGTTTTTTAGTGAAATGCTTATCTTCTCCTAATAGCATTGGTTTGATGAGTAAACACAGTCTCAGTTGACCTTTTGCTCCTAACAATGTTCTCTCATGGTTTTCTTTGTAAGTTTTTTTTTTCTGGTGTTCATTCTCAGAAACTCCTTTCAGCTTTTCACTGCTTTATTCCTATCCGCACATTCTATTCCACCCTGCCATATTTAGTCACAGTAGCCAGCCTCTCCCCATTGCTTCTTTTTGACCTTTGCAACAAAGTTTTCCTGTTAGTGATCTAATGTCTCAGGCTGATAGTCTCTAGCTGGGAACTTTTTTCTGTCCAACAGGAATAGTCTTATTTTGGGGTTTGCAGCTTGTCAACTTTTTCTCAGCAAGGTAGATAAGATCCCAATGAACATTTTGTAAGCAAGCTGGATCAAGCCTCTCCCCAAGTCTGTCCCATTTCCTGCTTTACCAGGTGTATAGTCACAATAACACCACTCTAAAATGAAAATATATTCACAAAATATGTTACGGTTGCTGACACTATAGATTTTTTTTTTAAGGTTGGACACTGAGTTACATCATCCACTTGTATAGTGATCCCACTTGTTCACACACTAGGGTAATACTAGGTGGACATATAAATAAAGGGATTTGTTTATATCCAGGTCTTTGGGGTTGCTAAGTAAATATTAGGTGTTAGATGATTCACTCCCATGGGAAAAAAAAGGAACTGAATACTACAGCCCTAAAAAACTAAGATCATAATTAGCCAATACTTCTAACTCAAGGTCCAGCAATATACTTGCTTAGCCGTCTGCTGTATAGTGTTGCTTTTAAAAGTGTTCATTTCTTTCAAACTGAGAAAGGAATTTTGAATTTGACCAACTACCAAATCTTTGCACTGATTAAACTAAAATAAACTTCATATTTCTTCAATAAAGAAGGACAAACTGCTCCTTACACATAAATTACTTCATATAGTTATGAAATGGCATAGTTCTCTGCAGATGTCTGTTTTACCCTGTAAGTTGCGTTTGAGTTGTAAGTGCCACAGTGGTGTGTATATAATTACACTACAGCTGCTGACAGGCATAAAAGTGAATGAGATGTTGCATTTAAATGGGTACATTTCCTGTATAATATTTAAGAAAATAAACTCCGCAGTTGAAATGGGCCTATTTCAAGTATTTGATTTCTGCCACAAACAGCTACTAATAATGCTTCTAGTCTCACTTGGCCTGTTAACGCACAGCAGATTAAACCAGTGTGTTTGCTGCCTGAGACAGTAAACTTTTGCCTGGTTAATTCCTAGAAAAGCTGTATATTTGAATGCTTTGTTTTTTAAATCAACTCAGATTTCTGATTCTGTCAATTCTTCATCACTTTATAATCTTAGAATTTTAAGTGAAACCAAAACCTGAAAAATAAATTTTTCAAAATAAACATGAGATATTAAATTAAGAAAACCTTGGTGAATTGTTGAACCATGATCCTAGAAAGAACCCTCTTGAGGTTTTCAAATTTGCTTACCAATACAGTAGATGTCTGTTAGTAACCATATGTTGGTGCTCTCTTATTCTTGTCCATTCCTGTTGTAGAAAATGTTGTGTGAATACATCCTAAGAAAAATGGTTCCATAGGAAATACTGCTGTGTGAACAGCTGTTGCTCTTACGAAGTGTCACTACAATGGACATTTGATTATGTTTGCTGGTTATCCTAGTAAAAATTTTAAAACATGCTTTTTATCTTCAGTGAACATGAACTGGTTCAATGCTCGTTTCTTCTCATTAGAGTTATATTATAAGTGCCCCCAGGAAAAGATTTCATGGTAGCTGGAAAAACAGGAGGTAAAGTGTGAGTTGTTAAGAGCATGGTTGTTGGAGTGAATAGCCAGTTTTTATTATTTCATTGTGTATCTCGTGGTATTTAGTACTTTTCTTAAAGAGCCAGCTCTCGGAGCCATGTGATTAAGTTAGAAGCTCAGACTTAATTTGATACCAGTAGATTTCTATGCCTTGTATGATCTAGAGATGGAGAGAATCTTTCAGGGAGCAGAGCTGGATGGGGCTTCAAGAGGTCATAGAAAAAAAGAAACTTGAAAATATAAACAGTAATAACTCAAAAAACAGAATTCAAATACCCCCCTCCAAATTCATATTTTAAAAAACAAATCTTTTGATTTGGAACAATTTCTTGAAAATTTTAAAATTAGGCATTGGCAATACTATGAAACTTGCCACTTATTCTGATACTATCCTAAGCCATGGTACACAGAGTGAGCAACAAATTGTTTCAGAATTAAGTCTAGTGGAGCTGAAGACTACGTCACCTTCCTTGTTGAGATGGAGAATTGTCAGCATAGATTTTCAAGTGAGTTGAGCAAGGTCGCAGAGTATGAGGATGAGCTAAATCCCCACATGTCTAAATGGTACATACACAGCTGTATAACTGCTATTTTTGGCACTTATATACTGAGTGGGATTTTATTTCACCCTGCATGCATACCTGCTAGAAGTAAACTAGAGGTAATGGTGGTGGTGGACGGCAGCTCTCTCATCTTTCATCCCAGTTGTGTAGTTGTTAAGGCACTTGGCCAGGGAAGCAGGAAACTTCAGGTCTAGGGGGTTTGAACCTGTAGAATTCCAGCAAAATTCTCTAACCACCAGGCCATGAGCTAAGCCTTGCCCAGACCCCTCTCTAGCCTTCCTCTTGATGGTGGCCCATTTCATCTTCAATTTAAAACTCATTGAATTAACAAAGGGGCAAGCAATTATTTGGGCCCATGGGCCACATTGGCAGTTCTGGGCAGCTGCCGCAAGCCAATAAGCACCCTCACTGCTCCACAACAGCCCAGAACCTGTGTGCCATGACGCTTCTCCCTCCCAACAGTGCAAGCCCTAGCCCTGACCCCAGCCTGCCCCACACCCACTCCAGACCAGCTGGAACCTGTGTGCACAGCCCTGACTCCAACCTGCTCTATGCCCACTCTGGACAGCCTGCCCACACTGAGCAGTGGCAGGACAGAAGCTACATCTCGGCTTGGGGAAAAAGTGGCCATCTCCCCTCACCGCTACCAGGCCCTTCTTCTTGCAGCCACCTGGAGCTCATGCCCGGGCTGTCCTGTGGCTTCTCTCTGCCACCATCACCGCTGCTTCCAGGCCAACCAGCAAGACAGTGGTGGTAGTGCAGAGGAGCTGCAGGGCAGTCCAGGTGCCTGCAACAAGAAGGGCCCAGCAACAACGAAGGGAAGGGACTGCTTTTCCCATGTGCCAAGCAACAGCTTCTGTCCAGCCACTGCTGCTTGTTAGCGTGTCTCAGCATGGGTGGGTGAGTCCAGAGCAGGCATAGAGCTGGCCGGGGTCAGGTCTGTGAGTGCAGGTTCCAGACAGTTTGGAGCTGGTCAGTTCCACTGGGCCAAGTCTGAAGCAGGCCAGGGCCAGGGCTCTGAGCACGGGTCCCCACCAGTACCATGGGGCTCGGGCCAGCAGTTGCAGCAGCCAGAAGGAGCCGCTGCTGCCTAGAAAGGCAGTTCATCTATGGAGCCAACCCAGCTCTGCTGCATGCCCAGGGAGTGGTCGGATGTGCCATGGGCTAGACAGGACCTGGGCTAGGCAAGGTGAAAAGACCCACCACAGGTCAGACAAAGTCCCTCCATAGTCCCTATTTTGCCCACCCTTGGATTAACAGAACTGGGAAGGTTTCTGTCCTGCTGGAATCAAGGACCCAGACTAGAACCCAGGGCATGCATCCCTTCCAGGGGACTGGCTATCCCACTGAGCCACACACTCTCTGGCTTGTGTGCTTCCTTCTGGCTGCACATCTCTCTCTCTCTTGTCTGCCCACTGGACCAGCTTGGAGATGACTTGGCCTGTTTTACAAACATATTTGATCTATCCTATTTTACTATGTAACAGCCCGCTGAAGCATAGCCATACTGAGCATGCTCACTTGGCACATAAATACATGCGTGCACAGGGCTGAACCACAAACTGCGTATATATGCCCAAAACTGCAGCTTTATGGGTGAAGAATGCTATTAAGACGCATATGGGGAAATGGGAATTAGCCTTATATTTCTGCAGTATACTATTTACTGTTATTGTGTTAATGTAAGGGCTTACGCAGGCTCCCACTGAAGTCAATGGGAGTTTTGCCAGTGATTTTAATCAGAGCAGGAACTGGGCCCCCATTTGTTTGCCAGAATTAAGATGGACAATTTTGTGTGTCATTGTCCATTGGTAGGATTGCAGACCTGAGAGCACGATGAAAGGCCCTACCCCTTTTTTCTAGAAAAAAGTGGTAGCAAAGAATGATATTGCACAATAATCAAGTGATCCGAAGTGAATGCATATCAAGAAAAACATTATGTATGAGTGTATGTGCATATGTGTTTGTAAATGAATGGATGTATAGGTTTATCCATTGCTGATTTTTAAGATACGATCAAAACTGAATTTGGATCATAGTGCACAAGGTTTTGGTTCTTATAATGTGTTTACAATCTATAACTCATATATTTGGACCATGTGCAGAAGTTATTTTTAATAGCTTTTATAAATGTATAAGCAATTTTTTTACAGGATGGAGCCTCAGAGACAAATTTTATTACAGCTCAGAAAAGACAAGTTAATCTCCTGAAATCAAATTAATTATTTATTACATTACAAACTCCAGTTATTTTAAGATGAGTTAGGCAGGTTCTTTGAGTAGATGTGATATCTTTTTTTTAGACCAACTGAGTAGTTGAAAAAAAGTTCTTAGCAACTTTGGGAAACAATCGCCCTTCTTCAGGCCATGGAATGAGGGATGCTAAAAGTGTGTCAGGTAAATAGGTAGAAATTAGAAAAACAAAAGGTGAAGCAGGGAAGGGACACGGGGGGGGGGGGGGGAGGACAAAGGTGAGTAAGGGAGACACTATAGTGGTAGTGATTCAAGGTAACAAAGAGATCTGTCTGAAAAAAGAAATAGCTGGAAATTAGGAAGACAAAAGGCAGAAAAGTAGGAAATGGGAGGGGAGAAAAGTTGGGGGAAAAGAAAAATGTAAGAGGTCAGTTCTGGGAGGTACCTGGTGAATCAGGTGTCAGGCAGGTTGTAAGTGTCATGAATCTAATGTCTATATTGAGTCCATGATTTAAGATAAGTTATGAATTTCTGGAGTGGCGTTAGGTGATTTGTACAGTACAGTACAGTATTCTGAAAATATATGTATTTTTTAAGAACAATTTTTATACTGAAGAAAATATTAAGATGTGAATTTTTTTTTTCTTTGCTAGCAGACTGATGCAATTTCTAGTTTGTATGAAGTGCTGGCTAAATTTAATTATTGCTTTAATACAAGGTCATGGCATGAGTCTTAACAGAGTGTTTTGGTGTATATGTTTGCAGCAAAACAGTGGTGGTGTAACTTCCTTTTTAATTTTTTTCCTTAATGGTATGATTCAAAATTGTACTAATGCAGATCCCTCATGAAGAGCTACTGGACTAATTTTTAAATCATTGGCCTAAAATGGAGGGAGATAGGTATAAAAACTCTTCTCGGATTTCTAGCTAAATTTGGAATAGTTTCAGTGACTTCATGTTCCTTAGATATAAAAATAGTACTTAAATGGAAGTTAAGTGCCTAACTTCTAAAAAAAGAATTTAAATTGGCCCTGCTTCAGCAGCCTCAAAATTTGTTGGGTACCTGAACTCATTTATTGAGGACAGGGGGTGCTGAATCCCCAGCCCCTAGGCCAAATCCAGTTGATGGAGCCATGGCATCCAGTCCACGAGTCTGCCCGCGGATTGAAAAAATAGGCAGCAGGAAAGCAGTGGCAATTGATATTGCCACCCCTCCCTTGCTGCCATATTCCCAAGCCCCACACAGCTGAGTTGGAGCTGGAAGATGCCTCTGCCACCTTGTGGCCAGACCAGAGCTGGGCCATACTCTCTGGGTGGCTAGGTTATGGCCAAGCAACACCCTCTCTTCCCACATGGCCAGATCAAGGTTGGGCTGTCTCCACTTCCCCCCATGGGCTGGGTTGGTGCTGGGCCAACTCATCTTCTCCCACACAGCTAGACTGGGGCCAGGCTGTACCCTGCCCCCTCTGTGCATCATCAGGCCCCACTGTGCCTGCCCCAAGCACCAGATCAGGCCCACCAGCAGAATCTGGCCTGTGGACAGACTGGGCATCACCCATCCAGCCTCTAGGGCAAAAAGGTTGAGACACTCAGCACCGTGCAGGAATTTGAGGATGCAGCCCTGATTCTCCAGAAATGTCCAGTATATGACAATCACAATTGTATTGCATCTTTCTAAGATTGACAAGTAAAATACAGCTTGAACTAACAATGGCATTGAGCTGCATTAATCTTGAATAAAAACCCTTGAAAAAGGTGCTTCTCCTCCCTTTTCCATCCTGCATGCTTCCATTTTTTGAGAAATGAACTGCATACTGGAAAATATAAAGAGAAAAGGCTGCAGATGGAAGAAATAACCTCATCACACATACCCCCAAACTGATCTTCAGGTATTCTTCCAGCTTTCTGGTCACTGCAGTGCCAGCTTCTGAGGCCTTCATGCTTTCTATTCAAAGTGAATGACTACTTAGTTGCTGCTTGCTACTGCTGAGCCCCAAAACAGCACACCTGGAGGTGAAGGCACTTACTCTCCAAACCCTGCCTCCCAGCAGAGCTGCATCAGTTCTCTTGCTCCTGTATTGTATTTCTTTCCTTTCTTCTAGTTAATATGCCCCCCCCAAAATACTGTAGTATGTACAAGCAAGAAAATATAATGTCAATGATCCATGTAACTATCTCAACTAATAAACTCAGTTTTTAGGGAATACCAGTCTATTGTCAGTAGCAATTGCTAAAATTAAAGGTACAAAACAGTTTCTGTTGTAAATGTATTTTCACTGACTACAGCATTCTGACAGCTCATCTTGTGGGCTAAAATATTCTGTTTATGAGCACTACCCAGAGTTCATTTTTTAATATACTTTGGGGCAGTGAAAAAGTACTTTTCTCAAAAGAAACAAGAAGCGGGGAGGAAAAGGAATGCAATCAGAGCTATTTTTTTTAACAGACAATGTAAAATTTGGCTGAACTTTGAAAACAGACATGCAAATAATCAGGGCAAGGAGTAATGGACAGCTGGATAGGGATTGGGAGTTTCCAAGGGAATCGCTTGAAAAATGTGCAGTAGAAAATGTTACTTTGTAGCTTGGGTACTACACATGTGTATTTGCACAACTTAGGAAGTGCCCATTTCTAAGACACAGTTCAGCTCTTCAGTAGGGATGACTGCCCTGTCATACCCTTTATTCTCCCCAAAGTGCTAGTGTGTGTGTGTGTGTGTGTGTAAATATGATCATATGATCTCATAATTGGTTTACATGTCTTAGGCTTTGTAATCCTAAAATGGGCTGCTGTACCTAGAAAAAAAATTAAACCTCTAACCAGACACATCAAATTTCAGCTCACTTTCTCCAGTGTAGTTGTTTATACATCAACTTTTCAACAGCCAAGTAACCCAAAATTGCCACAATTCTGGAGAGGATAAGACACCTCAATTTTTGTATTCCCCAATGTTTTTTCAGCTGTGCAGGCTTATTGTTTCATGAATGTTTTACCTTGTGGTTAATACTGGTAAATCCTGACCTTGATAGGCATTGAATCAACATTTTTTTTTTTTTGTAGAATTGGGAAACGAAACAAGTTATGAAGAAACTCAGTGTGCAGTGTGTGGTTTTTCATTCTGACTATAATAACCATAATTTGAAAGACTTCCCCACAAGCACTAACTGCAAGCTTTAACAAGCTCCTAATAAAGTGTTTAATTAAAAAAGAAGAAATTGCATCACCTCATTTAAAAAAAATATACCCAAGATGTCTTTTTCAGTTTCAGCTTATAATAGCAATAACTATCTGAGCTGAGGACATTTCCTGAGGCTTAATGGCCTGTGGCTCTGCTTCAGGTGATCATCATCTCCCAGCAGTCATTAATCCCCTAGATATGCCCTACACCTCAGTCGTTATTATTTAAATGCATTTCTTCTGAAAATACAGTATTTCTGTATTTAATGGATCTTCCAGGAATAGGGATGATCTTATTAAAACTGGGGGTTTTAGTCAAAGAAACATTAACTATGACAAGGAGAAAAAACAGTTTCTGTGATAAATCTTTCCATGACTGCACCATGTCAATCACCAAGATATATTTGTCACAAATTCTCCCACCTGCTATGAATACAAGAAAACAGGAGTTTCAGCTAATTATTTGTAGATCTCCACCTACCCCCACCATGGGGATTTATAGGCTTTGTGTCTGAGTACCTCACAAACAATGCCAAGTTTATTGTTGAAACACCATATAAGAAAAATAAATTTATTGCCATTTCCCAGCTGAGGTACTGAGCAATTTAGTGACTTGCTCTGAGTTTTACAAGAAGCCTCTAACAAGGTGAAGAATACAACCCAAATTTCATGAATTCTTCATACTCCAAGGTCTCAAACACCATCTTGTAGCTAAGGGATCCACTGGAAAAATCCCCTCCAGTTGCTCTAGCTTCAGTGCATTGCCAGTATTATGAGCAATAAGACCAACATTTTAGCCATTTTAATAACATTTAAGCTACTCAGCAGTCTTTAGGTCCTCCTTCATTGTAAAGAGAGTCTGCATAATTACTGAATAGAAATCTTGAGATATTACCTAGTGATGATTATAGTACTTAATGGCTGGAGAATGTTCTATATTGCAGCAGTACCCGGGACCTAAACACTTGTATGCCAAGCACTGAAGATAAAGCTTATGCTTGTCCCAGAGTGCAATCAGATTTAAGGCACTAAGGACCTGAACCTATTCCCACTGATATCAGTAAGATATTACCAGTTCCAAAAAAGAGGACACCTGTTGGGGGGACATCCCACTCCCAACCCACAGCCCCTGGCCCCTCAGTCCCTGCCTACAGCCCCCCCCTATCCCTGCTGCTGCCCCTCACTCCTGACCCACAGACCCCTGACCCTGCCAGTGACCCTCACTCCCAAACTGCAGTTCCCTGCCCCACCAGGCCATGCTGCTGCCCCTAACTCCTGACCTGCACCCCTCCATCCCTGCTGGTGCCTCTCACTCCCACCCCACAGCTCTTTGGCGCTGCCAGTGCCCCACACTCACAACCCACAAGCTCCCCCTGCGCCTCCTGTGCCCTCACTCCCAAGCCACAGCCCCCACAGTCCCACTGGTGCCCCTCACTCCCAACCAACAGCCCACTGCTCCCCATCAGCCCTGTTGGAGAGAACCCCAACTGTCCCTCTCCCTAGCAGGCTGGAGTGTGCTGGCTCTGATTTACGTGGGCAGCGGTGAAGCAATTCCAGCCCTAGCGTAGGTGGAAAGGAAGAGGTGGGGAGGTCTGTGGCACCCCCTGGCCTGGGCTGGGGCTCCTGCACCGCACCAGGCAGCCTGGCCACATACCCCCGCTTCCCCTGGACAGCATCTCCTGGCTGCTTTGCCCCGTGTGAGCATGGGCACCAGCCCCTGTGCTGCTGCCTGTTCCCCGTTGCCATCAAAGGGCCCCCTGCCCCTTCCCCTGTTGGAAGGGCAGGCAGTTTCCCTCCTGTTCCCCCTGCACTGCCACAGTCCCAGACCCAACAGCCATTACCCCCCAGTGCCACCAGGCACCCACCCAGCCTCTCACACCCTTGCCCCAGACACACATATACCCCCACAACCCATACACTTACCTGCATCCAGCTGCCAAGGCTGGCCCCACCCCCCTGCCTGGCTGCATACCAGCCATGTGTGTGCACGTGCAGATGCACATGATGCCCCTGCTTCCAATCTCCCTCCCCCTGCTCCCACCAGTGGAGCAGAGGAAAATCCAAGACATTTGTTCAGATTTCAAAAAACCAACCGGACAGAGATTGGAGGACCCAAAAAAAGGATATATGTCCAGAAAAACCCAGATGTATAGTAACCCTAAATAAGAGCTTTGCCTTTGTCTTGAGTGAATACAGAATCCGCTTCTTATTATTCTGTAAACATTATTTGTATTTATTACAAATGTGATGCAATTTTGTGTGGGGGTAAAAGGAAAAGAGTGAAGGAGGGAGAGCGCTTGGTTTATAGATGTCATCAACGATACTGTTAGAACTGTGTGAATAACTGATATTTTTGTTTGCTGTTGAGCTGAGAAATTTTTTTTAAAAGTCTTGGGTTGATGGGAAATTATTCTTTGTTTGCTTTCTAAATTCATTTTAGTTAAAACAAAACATCCACTTTTCATTTAATTTTGGGGTGTTTAACCATTAATTATTATTAAATGCTGTTATTAAAAGTTGGCAATTTTCTAAATAAAAATATTGTTCCAAAATTAAAAATTTAAATATTGTATTTAGAAAATAGAGAAACATTTTGAACTTTCCTGTATTTGTTTTTTCTCCCTTTGGTTTGTTTTGGCCAAACAATTGGCTGAATTCAACCTGAATTCAAAAAGAGTTTTGGTTTCCCCTTCCAAGATGGAGGTAAATCCGCCATACTGAACCACATGAGCCTCAGCAAACGGCTTCTGGTGCCTGTAGCTCACTTGCAGCTACCTTGAGGATTTCTATAACACACTTCTGTTTGCAATACCCGGAGACCATTTACCAGTGCCACACATCCATTTTGTGCCCAGTCTGCAGTACAACTGGTACTGTTATTGACGTATTCTCTTATTCCTAGAAACTGAATCCTCTGAATCTGCATTGAGCAGGAAT
>NW_005842943.1:238067-265210 GCF_000455745.1 Alligator sinensis
ACATTGCTGATGCCCAAGTTGTAATTTGACTACCTTTCACCAAGAATAAATTGATGCAGCTATAAATACAAGCTATCAAAATTCTATCTTTCAAAAAGCAGTTGTCATAATTTAACAGTATGTCTGGTATACTTGTAGAGGTTTATCTTGAGGGTTCTTCATTTTATCTATTTACTAGAAGTGCTATATATTTATTTATTGAGTTAAAAAAGTTATATGATTTTTTTCATGATGTGCTTTATATTGTAGGTTCTATTTTCGCTCTGCATTGTGTTCTGGGGAGTGCAAATTATGAAGCAGCTGACCTCAAGCACAGCTAAGCGGCTTTAAAAGAGCAAATACAACAGCACTCTAATAATGGAAAGAGCACTTGGAATATGCTTTGAAGTTCCTTGGAAGAAGTTAACTATGCCTCTTACAGTAAAACAATGATTTTTCATAAGCTAGGTAGGATTCATGATTTTTAAATGAAGTTTTAAAAGATGCATAAAAGGACCATATGTTTTCTTTGATTTTTAATATATAATTTCCCCCAAATTTAAATGAAAGTTTCTTTTATTTTATTTTCATGCTTTCACAGCATATTTTTTTCACATTCAAGGGATCACAACACTCTTTTAAAAAGCCTGTAAAATAATAGCCTTTTATAATCACTTTATTAGTATGTAACCATATGTAAAAAGTATTCTTCAATAGAAGTAATTAAAATCATATATGTTACCACCTGGTATAAAGCATCTGCCTGTCTCACCATAGAGGCCAAATTTGAAATTATGTGAATGTAAATTTTTCCATAATGCTTAAATTATAGTAGAATCTCAATGGCATGCCCAATTGTATGTTCATAAGATATAGCTACATAAGGATGAATAGTTGAGACAGGAAATAATTAAAAACAGCATGATAAAATAACTCAAACTAGTATGAGTTGAAATTTCTTCAATAAAACTGGCTGATATATGTGATGTATAACTTGGGTTTGCAACTTGAATTAAACTGCTTAGGAAATATACCTGTGTGCGCCAATGATTTTAAGGACTGATTGTGCTGACACTTAGTATAGTCCCATTGACTAAAATTGTTCATGTGACAAAGTGCTTCCAGGATCAGGCCCTTCATTTCTAGTAGTCTCTTGACAAAGTGATCCCAGGAGAGATGCATCTACTGGGAGGTGATGTGGAGTGAGTGTCAGTTGATATAGGAAAATTGAATAAAAATGGAGAAAGGGAGTCTCCAAACAGCAGGACTGGCAAAAATACTGGAGTTAGGTTGTTTTTCTTTCCTCACAGTCTTCCAACTTTTCTTTGGTTCCAAGATTTGAAAAATGCTTAAAAATCAGGTAGCTAAAAACTTTAAACTGCTTTGCATCCTTCAAGCTAGTAATATAATCTGGATAAAAACATCATGATATTGTAAACACTTTTCTCTATAGTTTATAGTTTATTTTCTCTATGATTTATTAACAGAAATCACTGATGTGGATTCTTACCCTGCCTTTAGCTACCCTTAATTTTCATATTTGGAACCAAAACTTGAACACAGTATGGCGATGCCTAACACCAGTGCCCTCAAACACCATGCTTAGGAAGATAAATAAAATTAATTCAATTTTCAATTGTGCTGATTATATGGTACTGCTCTATACTGACTGGCTCTTGTACCAGAGACAGCCTAACTGCATTTGAACAATTAATTAAAAAGAGGCTGGGCTAATTGGCCCTGTCACTCAATGCCCAGCTCATTGCACAGGAAACTTCTATTTCAGGAGGCAGCCCACACAGAATAGTGCAGCATGTTTAAGAGCACTGCTGCCAGGCATATTTGCAACCTAGACATGGCCTAGCTGTAACCAGTGTCAAAATATACAAACTTGGATGTTTCAGGTTAACCACTGAAATCCATGCTTAGGCACTTAAATAGAACTGGCTTGATTTTTCATTTGTGCTGAATAGCGGATCAGTTGTATATAAAAGACAACCTTGAAGCCCTGGAGTTTGAAAACATTGACCCTACTGCTTGCACTTATCTCTTAGGGCTGTGCTCTAAACATAAGATACTTTTTGGTGGGAAAACAGATGTTAGTGTGACTATTGATAGTCCTGAGATGAAAATCTAGATCAGATCTTGCTTAAAGTGTGCAGAGGTTAGATCCATGGATTTGATTCAGGCTCTTCTGCAATTTGTATAATTAAAAAGGATACTTCTATCTCCTGGAAATGTTAGAAGCATTTGGATTAAAAATATTTATGTGTAAATCTCTTGTCATAGGTATCATCATAGGTATGGTTAAAATTGTAATGCCTTACTGGAATCGTATTTTCCTATCCCACTGTGTAAAAACCTGATTGAGTGGTTAAAATATGCTGGTATTATAAGGGTAAAGTTGCACACTACGCTTAGACCACGTTAAATTTGTGGAATGTTAAACAGTGTTAAAGCTAGAATGTGCTATGAGCCATTCCATGTTAAGGGTTAACACAGTTGCTTGTCTGCACAGCTCTGAATGAGGGAGATTACAAAACACTCAGGGGCATGGCTATGGGCCAAGACACCTGTACTCTATCCCTGCTTGGGATGGGGGCAACTAGGACAGGGAGCAGTGCATCGCCAGATGCTGGAGGACTACAGATTGCTCTTTTAGATCTCCATGGAACAGACTGAAGTTACCCTAACATGAGCATGGCCCAGAGTTAAACCTTACCTGAAATGGCAGAATTTTGAATGGGATTGTTTATTGCAATAAACTTAGCTCTTAACTTGAAAGTGTTTAAAACTTGAAAGATTTTACATTCAGTTTTAAATGAGCACATTCAGGCTCGTTAACTAGTGCTAAGTGTCCATTAGGCATCTTAAAGTTATACCACTTCAGAGGAAGATTATCATTGATCAGTGTAAACTAGCTAGTGTTAAGGGAACTTCTGAGGATTTCACTGACAGAAAAAGACCAATTTGGAGTCCTCCAGCATCCCAGGATGCACAATTCCCATCCTCTCCCACTTTCCTACTCCAAGGACAAACTTTCCACTCTCCTGAACTCTGTGGCAATGGGCAAGCCCCAGGAATGAACTGAAGAGGGCTGGGGAACTCTTCAGTGACCCACACACCTGCACACACACCCCTCATCCACTGAAAAACTTCAGCCACCCAGCTACTGTGAGAAAGGACACTATGCCTTCAAACTTGATGCAGCTGCTGTGATGATCACAGGAGGGGAGGTTCTACAGGCTGCAGCCAAAGCTTGAGCCCCATTCCCTGGGAACGGAGGGGATATCAGCCAGCAAGCAGTGTAGGTTCTCAGATCCCCAGCCACAGCTCCCCTCTCCACAGCCTCCCCCTCTCCTTACAGCCTGCTGGCAGGAGCTTCCCCTACTTCCCAGTGGGGGCAGGAAGCCTGGCAGCTGGCTGGCTGGCCAGCATGCAGCAGCATACTGAGCATGGCTCAGGGTGCCAGAACTACCCTCTCCACTCCCCCCCTGGAGGGAACTCTGGATGGGCTCCTCAACCCCTCCTTGCAGCCCCCCAACCAGAGCTGCATGAAGCCCCCTGACTGACAGGCCCCCTTGGAACCTACTTTAGCCTCCCCCAGCCTCAAGCCAAAGGGGCTGGCTGCACTGGGGGCTTAGGTAGGGGACATCCAGGGCCCAGCCTTCTCCCATCACCCACAATTAATTGAAACAAGTGAGGGCCTAGAGCAGCGGTTCCCAGCCTTGGGGTCACAACCCCATTTGGGTTGCAACAATAAAAAATGGGGTCACAAAGACACTAGACAATGTAGACTAATTATGATGTATGCATTTCCTATTTATAAATAAACAACAGTTAAAATTGTTTTAAATGTTTTCAATGAAAAATATAAAGACCATAAACATTGTAATGCCATGTTTATGACTTGTTGATCATGTCTGCATCATTTTGGGGTCTCGAAAACTTCCAATGTTTAAGTGGAGTCATACTGAGGAAAAGGTTGGGAAACCCTTTTTTCTCTCTCTCTTATTTAACTTCAATCAAATAAAAATGTTTTTAAATAACTAACCTTTACAAAAAAACCCTCATGACCCATGCCCATGTTTTTTTACCTCTTGGCATGTTGCTCCCCCTGCCACCAGAGCAGGTGTTCAGATTCAGACATTCCCCGCCCCCCGGACACACGGGGACACACACACACACACACACACACACACACACACTCACCAGCCCTCTAATGGCAAGTCTGAAGAGTGCACGTTAGAGAGGGTATTAACATCTAACGTGCCCCTGATCATTAGCGTGTGATAACCTTAATACCAACTAATATTCCTTGCAATTAGCACTTGCAAACTAGAACATGTAGTTCCACTCTTTGAGAGGCTCAGGGAGCACTTAGTATGAGTTAACAAGCTTGAATGAGTAGGCACTCATGTTTTAAGGACCCTTGGTGTGGTTGAAGTGTAACGTGTAACTTCACCCTTAGAATTCATAGATTGTAAGGGGCTGGAAGGAACCATGGAAGATCATCGGGTCCAGCCCCTCTGCACTAGGCAGGAAAGACAGCAGGGGTCAGGTGATCCCAACGAGGTGACCATCTAGTCTCCTCTTGAAGATTTTCAGGGTGAGTGATTGTACCACCTCTGGAGGGACTTTATTCCACAGTCTGGACACCCTAACTGTGAAGAAGTTTTTCCTAGTGTTAAGCCTGAAACAGTCTTCCAGGAGTTTGTGGCCATGACTCCTGGTTTTCCCCAAAGGTGCCCTAGTAAACAGTTGTTCACCAAGCCCTTGATGTATTCCCCTGATGTAGTGGTAAGCTGCTACCAAATCTCCTCTCAGCCTTCTCTTTTTATAGGCTGAAGGAGCCCAAGTCCCTCAGCCTTTCCTCATATGGTTTACCTTTTAAGACTCTGATCATATGGGTGGCTCTTCTCTAGACTGTGTCAAGCTTTTCCATGTCTTTGTTGAAGTGTGGTGCCCAGAACTGGATGCAGTGCTCCAGCTGTGGTCTCACCAACACTGAGTAAAGTGGAAGAATCACTTCCTTGGTTTTGCTTGACATGCATCGGTTGATGCATGCCAGATTATTGTTTGCCCTGCTGGCTACAGCATCACACTGACAGCTCATGTTCATACTATGGTCTATTATTACCCCAGGTCCCTTTCAGTCATGGTAGTAGTCAGTTTGGTGCCATCAAGCCTGTAAGTATGTTGGGGGTTGTTTGTCCCCAGATGGATCACTTTACACTTCTCAATGTTGAACTTCCTCTGGTTCTGATCCACCCAATTTGCCAGCCTGTCATGTCTGCCTGTATCTGCAGCCTATCATCAAGTCTGACCATGCTTTCCCATAACTTGGTATTGTCCATGAACTTGGCCAGTGAGCTCTTCACCCCCACATCCAAATCATTGATAAAGATGTTGAAAAGCACTGGACCAAGCATGGACCCCTGAGGGACATCACTGGCCACGTCTCACCAGGATGACACAGATCCATTCATTAGAACTTTCTGGGTCCTACCTCACAGCCAACTTCCTACCCACCTAACTGTTGAGCAGTTAAGCCCGCAATCCTCCAATTTTCCCATGAGAACATCATGGGATACCAGATCAAAGGCCTTTTGGAAGTCTAGGTATACAGTGTTGACCTACTCTCTCTTATCCAGGTGGTGAGTTATGTTGTCATAGAAGGAGATGAGATTGGTAAGACAAGACATGCCCATGACAAAGCCATACTGGCTGTCATTCAAAACCTTACCTTTGGCAAGCATATTGCACATAGACTCTTTGATGATTTTTTCTGGGATTTTCCCTGGGATAGAAGTTAGGCTACTTCAGCACTCTCAGATGAAGTTCATCCAGTCCTGCTGACTTATAAATGTCTAATTTTTCTAACTGATCACGCACCAGCTCAATGTCAATAGTAGGAAGGTGGTCATTCCCACCAGGCCCATTCTGAATCTTATCTAGTATGATTTTCCCTTTAGTCCAGTGAAATACTGAAGCAAAGTGGTCATTCAGGAGTTCAGTTTTCTCCTGAGTATCGGTAACCAGCTATCCTAAGTTGTTAAGCAATGGCTTTTCTTGCCACTCCGGTGGCAGAGGTAAGTTTTGATTCATGGCGGTGTCCCCACCACAGATTGGTAAGACAAGACTTGCCTGCGACAAAGCCATGCTGGTTGTCATTCAGAATCCTCCTATGTGCAAGCGTATTACACATAGACTCCTTGATGAATATTTCCAGGATTTTCCCTGGGATAGAAGTTAGGCTAATTGGCCTATAGTTGCCCAGGTACTCTCTCTTCCCCTTCTTAAAGATGGGCACAACATTGGCCCTCTTCCAGTCTTCAGGGGCCTCCCCCAAGTGCCACACATTTTGGAAGAGTTTCACCAGAGGTCCTGCAATGACTTCGGCCAGTTCCTTTAGCACTTTTAGATGAAGTTCATCCAGTCCTGCTGATTTACAAATGTCTAACTTTTCTAACTGGTCACACACCAGCTCAACATCAACAGTAGGAAGGCGGTCATTCCCACTATGCCCATTCTGAACCTTATCTAGTATGATTTTCCCCTTAGTCCAGTGAACTACCAAAGCAAAGTAGTCATCCAGGAGTTCAGTTTTCTCCTGAGTGTTGGTAGCCAGCTGTCCTGAGTTGTTAAGCAATAGTCTCATAGAAGCAACAGCTTTGTATTTTAATCCCAATTTTTAACCTTGGTCAAGGGTATAGGTTTTAGCCTTGTTGGTCTAAGGACATAGGCAGACAAGGTTATTTGGGTAAATACAATATCTTTTATCAGACCAACTAAAATATTTAGTGACTTCCTCAGCCTAAATACCAAAGGGTGTTTGTACCTGAATGCTTGCAAAGAAGAACGTTTCCAACTATTTTATTGATCTAATAAAATAGATCATATTTAGCCAAAGGACCTTGTCTGCCTAACCTTGGTCAAGTAATTTAGTACTTGACTATGCAGCCTCCGTGCTGCACCTGGGAGTGCTGCAAGCACCAAATCCCAGAAATGAGGCACTGTGGCCAGTTCACAGTGACTCTGACCACATGCCTCAGCATCATTCTTAGGTTCTCTGCCTGGAACTTCTTCTGGCATATTCTCTAGGCTACTCTAAGATGACCACACTACCTTTTCAGAATTTAGCACTTACTGAACAGAAGCAAGTCTATGTGATATAATTATTGCTGTCATTCCTGGATGTGGCACCAGCATATAGTAAACATTTCTGTATTTTCTCTGTGCTTGATTTTCCCAATCTGTAAAATGGGGATAATAAAACCTACCTCACGTGGGTGTTGTGAGTGATGAAGAATTGTAATAATGAATACATTGCTACTCCTAAGTGTCAACTACTGCATGCTGAATAGAATTAATTAATAGCAATCTTTAAGAGATCCATGAAGAGTAGAATTTTGTGGGGGTATGTTTTGTCCAGCTGATGTGTCTGACTAGGTTACAGCTCCATGGGTTCCTCTGTTTATAACATCTGGTTTCCATGCTATTTTTTGCATCATAAACATAGGAAATATGTTTTTAATATGCTTAATAGTAAAAGGATCCAAATAAATATTTTAATGTGAGCATAAAATATTGAATTATTTTTTAAATTACTCTAATCTCATTTATTTACAAATTTTATCTGTTTCACCATTTCATACGAGGTAAATGCACAGAACACTGTACTGACAATTTTTTTGAAGTATTTAATATTAAAACCCTTTTCTTGTGCTCCCTCTTAAATGGGCACCTAAGGCTAGTGCTGTGGTTGCCCACCCCTTATTATGCTACTGGAGCTCCAGCAGAACTCTGAATTGGACCTCTTCTTCCTGAGGGACTGTGGCAGCACCTCCAGACCATCGAGTGCCTGTTTTGGATACACCCCACCAGCAACAACTGGTGGGAGCAGATCATCTTGGACACTTGGAATGATGAAGTGGAAGCAGGGGGCAGCCACCAAAGAGGAGTATACCTACTTGGCTCACGCTTGCAGGGAAGCAGTGAGAAAGGCCAAAGCAGATACAGAACTCAAGTTGGCAACAAAGATTAAGGATAACAAAAAGTCCTTCTTTAAATACAGAGGGAGCAGGAAGAAGGTGCAGGATAATATAGGGCCACTACAGAATGGATTAGGGCAACTTGTAACTGATAAGATGGAAAAACTGGCTTATGGGACTCACCCAGAGAGTGGTGGTGGATGGGTCGGGTTCTCCCTGGAGGGATGTGGGCAGTGGTATCTCCCAAGGCTCTGTCCTTGGACCAGTACTCTTTAATATCTTTATCAGCAATTTAGACGAAGGTGTTAAAAGCACCTTGTCCAAATTCATAATGACACTAAACTATGGAGCATAGTAAACACATTGGAGGGCAGGGAGCAAATTCAGGCAGATTTGGACAGACTGGGGAAGTGGGCAGATAAGAATAGGATGCAATTTAACAAGGATAAATGCAAGGTGTTGCACCTGGGAAGAAAGAATCTCCAACACACCATTAGACTGGGGGACATTCTGAGCACCACAACAGTGGAAAGAGATCTCAGAGTCCTGGTTGACACAAAAATGAACATGAGTCACCAGTGTGATGAGGTAATAAGCAAGGCTAACTGCACTCTTTCTTGCATCAGCAGAAGTATCACAAGCAGGTCTAGGGAAGTGATAATTCTACTCTATGCAGCATTGGTGAGGTTGCAGATGGAGTACTGCATCCAGTTTTGGGCACCGCACTTCAAGAGGGATGTGGATAACCTTGAGAGGGTTCATAGGAGGGCTACTTGTATGGTTGAGGGCCTGCAGGTAAGACCCTATGAAAACAGACTGAGGGACATGAATCTCTTCAGCCTCCATAAGAGAAGGCTGAGAAGCGATCTTGTGGCTGCCTACAAACTCATCGGGGTGGGGGGGCAGCAGGGAATAGGGGACACTCTGTTTACCAGGGCACCCCTTGGGTTACCAGAAATAATGGCCTCAAACTGAAGGCAAACAGGTTTAGATTGGACATAAGGAAGAAATTATTTACGGTAAAAATATGGAATGGGCTTCCAAGGGAGGTGGTGCTTTCCCCTACCCTAGAGGTGTTCAAGAGGATATTAGACATGCATCTGGCTGGGTTTACCTAACCCCAGCACTCTGTCCTGCCTGGAGCAGGGGGTCGGACCCGATGAACTACCAGGTCCCTTCCAACTCTAGAAATCTATTAAATCTATCTATGAAATCTATGAACAGTGGGTCCAGACCTTCCACATGTGCTGGACCACCTTCATGAACATCGTTGCCTAGGTGGCACCCCGCATCCCATGCCAGAACATCAGCATGTGACCACCCCTCACTCCAGAGAAGCAGGTGGCCATCACCATCGTAAAGCTGGCCACTCCTGGCAGTTTCTGTTATGTCACCAGCCTGGTCAGTGTAGGCAAGTCCATGGCCAGAAAGAGGTGTGTCTGGTCATCCAGAACAACCTGCCCAATTGCTTCATCTGCCCTGTCATTCCACAGGAATTGGTCACTGGCTTCCACCTCATTGGCTTCCCCAACTGTGTCCAGGATTAGTAACCTGTCCAGCTCCTATACACACCCACAACTTCTGAATGAGAACTTCCTAGACTTTAAATGCTGGAGGCTGCAAGTGAGAGAGGAACAGTGGGAAAAAATAGTGCTGTGCGAAACAGCAGTGTTCTGCTTCAACATCCATTTCAACAGAACAGTGTTTTGTTTCGAGTTTTGGTTTGTTTCAAAAACACTGTTCCATTCCGTGTTGTTGAAACAGTTTTGCTGTTTCAGCACTGCTTCAATGTTTCAGCGGGCTGGGGAAGGAAACTCAGCCTAATTGTAGCCCTGGTTCTTCCGAGTCTCCCACCACCTGGCTGGCTGCTTTGAAACTTGAAACATTTCAAAACTTTCAAAACATTTTGACTGCCCTCGTTTCATTTTGAGGCTGTTTTGAAGCCCTTCATTTCATTTTGATTTTGCTGTTTCAAACTCAAAATGAGTCGAAACAGTGTCAAAACGAAACAGCCAGTGAAATTTTGCACAGCCCTAGGAAAAAAACCTGGTCATACCCTGTTCACTCTCCCTTTCAGCATCCACTCTCTGCCACCAGGTGACACGGCATGCTGGGCTGGATGGACCTGTGGTCTGACCCAGTAAATGGCAGTTCTTGTGTTCTTATATACTTAAGGCTGGTCGTAGCTGACAGCTATTTTCCAATTCCCTCAACAATGATTATACTAGCAGCTTGAGGATGCTGATGTTGCCAGCTCTTACAGTTTTATTAAGTGTCTATTTTGGGTGTTTTTCCCCCCTTAAAGCTTCAACTCCTGGAGTCCTGTGATCACATGATAAAATCTGAATCTCTGGGCTTTTTCTCCCCAAGAAAATGTAAACTCCTGATGACTGCAGAGAAAAGCTTGAAAATGCAAGCTCTGCATGCTCATAAACTCAGAAGGGCAAATAAAAGAAAAAAGGTGAAACATTTACTATTTTTTAAAATATCAAATTTCTTTAAGGCCTGGCTTCTCATATTTGAACACTTCGTATTTAGCTGTAAAAAGTGGTGGGGCTGGCTGCACATACTGGCTTGCAGAAATACCTATTTGATGGCCCCCAGTACCCAACAGATTTTAGCACAGGAGAAAATCTAAGCCAAAATATGTTATATTACCTATGGCTTCTCTGTGGTTTAGCACGTTCTGTTCCCAGGAATTCCTGGAACAAAAAAAGGTACCTGCATGCTTCAGCATTTTGAATTTCTGTAGAAGAAGCGGGTGTACAAATACTGAAAATAAAGTGCAGATGTATAGCACCAATATAAAGCAAAAATAAGACTCCCTGTATATTGGAGCAGCACTTCTTTATTAACATCAAGGCCAATGGAAAGCTTGGCTCAAGCCTTTGTCATTTTTGCCCCACCTATGGAAAACAGCAGAAATATGTGGAAACTTTGACTAAGTCTGATCTGTTGAGTGTCCTTGTGTTTATGGTTTGGCACTGAAAAATGATACAAAATGAATCCTCTTTTTTTTCTCCTGCTTGCTATATTTTTAATACTTCTTCCTGTATTCCTTATTTTCTTCCCGTCTCTCTCTCTCTCTCTCTCTCTCTGTTTGCATTTCTATAAAACATACTGGTCCTGCTTCTTTTGTTTGTTCTACCCCCTCTTCTCCCTCCTTGTGTGGAGATATCCTTTCATATCCACAAGTAAGATATATGTTACATATGTGAGCCAATTATAACATTATGAAGACGACTAACTACCTTCATACTTGATGAGTCAATAAAAAACAAGCTGTATGCTATTTGTATAGTGTTCTTGTGGAACATTGGTTTCATCTGATCATCTCACTATTACAGCACAGTAAGTTCTTTTTTGTCTTTCCTGTCCTGTCTCTAATTATTTTCTCTTATTTATATTTATTTATTTGTCTTTACTACTTTGTTCTGGCTGTCACTGTCACAAATTGTCTCTACGGTTTAAGATATACTACTGCATACCTCACTAGTAATATGCTGATTTAGCACAGATTACTATCAGTCAGACCTGATTAAAAGAAAAAAGAAGATTGTGGAACATTTTGAATGCCATGGAATTTGTGATGTTATTGCTACTTAGATTTTTCCATGATCCTTGAATGTAAGCACTTTATCAGCACTTAAATTGCAATCACAAAAGAGTGTGCCAGAAGTGGAAAATACTATATGAGGTACAATATATAGTTCCAAGAACTTTCTATTAGCTTATTGTATGCAATCATGTCTGTCTCTGGTGTCTGTCCTGTCTTGAGAATAAGCTAGTGTTTGGAGATTCTGGAATCATTCCTTTAATACAAATAGTAGTAATTTTGTTTCAGAAGGCCCTGCATTTTCTATCCACTCATGACTGATCAAGGTGTAACATATTTCTCCACCACCTGAGTTTAGGAGTATAGATTGGGATTAGACAAGTTAATATATCCACCCCCCTTGCCCTGCATTTCTGACCAATTTAAAATGGATATGTTTTAGTATTTATCATCCTAGCAATATTCGCAGGATACAGATGCAGAATATTTTCCAACTGGGAATAGTTTTCAGAATGTCCAAGATCCAAGTGGACCTGCTATATTGATCAATGTCTAGCCCACTATGCATCATACTAGGTATGCCACCGTTGCCCATGTAGATATATAGCACCAGTGGCAAAATGAATTCTCCCTTAGACCTTCCACACAAGGGTTAAAATGCATCCCCCTGTTTCTTGTGATGACAGCCAGCATGAGTCCTGGGGGCAGTCATCCCAGTTAAACCCTTTTTTAGCTAATGGAATGATACAAATGCTTTGTTTTGTCCCTTTCCTGAAGATGAATTTCTCCAAGAAGAATAAAAATGAAATCCTGAAACTCTTTCTAGGAATATATCAAGAAGGGAAGAGGGTTCCTTGAAGCCACCATTGCCTTTTAACACTTGTGGAAGGATAGCCAACAGTCAATGGTACTGTTGGCAGAATGATTTTTCAGCAATTTTTTTCAAAGCTTTTCTTGAAAGAAATCTCTGTAATTGTCCATGTGTAAATTATTAGTTAATAGGTAAGGTGCTAGTAGATGGAACTCAAAATTGCTGCCTGTATCTGACAGAAGCCCGAACAGGGGCATGGAGCCAGTCCAGGCCCAGGAAAGTATAAAAGGAGACTCCCTGAGCAACCAGAGAGTGAGCAAACAGGGAAAGCAAGCAAGGAAGTTTGCAAACAGTTCACTGGGAACAAATGGAGGAAGGGGAACAAGATGAGGATCCAGTCACAGGACACCATATCCTGCTCCAGGAAGGTGAGACAGGTCTGCCTGTGTGATGGCTTGATGAGTGTTTGTTTGGTAGGCTGTGTGTTTAGGTGCCTTATCTGAGCAGCTGGGAGTGCTGCTAGCTGGGTGATTGCTGCCTGTGTCTGAAAAAAGCCCTAACAAAGGGGTGGAGCCATTCCAGGCCCAGGAGGGCATAAAAGGAGCCCCCCCCCACTCCTCCCCCACCCAAAAGACCAGGGGCAAACAAGGCAGTTTGCAAGCAGTTCACAGGTCAGTTTGCTGCCCCCTCTTTGAAGGGGAGCCTTTAAGGTAAGTTCTATTTTTAATTAAGAGTAACTAACTGACATATATTTAGTGTAAGTAGCTAGAACTCAACAGTTAGGCCAACGCTTAAGCCCCTTGTTTAACTGGAGTCCAGAGTGAGGGGGAGTTTGCTAGAGATTTTGCCCAGAAATTCTCTCTTACTTTCCTTCACTGTAAGATTGGTGAGATGAAGGCGGTTAGTAGAAAAAAGGGAACCTTTCAGGACCAAGGAGCAGTGAACAGGCCAGTTTACCCCTTGAGCAGTGAACAGGCAAAATCCTGGGATAGTGCAAGCAGGATGGGGGATTTATACCCCTCCCTAATCAAAGGTCCTGCCAGGACCTGGCCATGCTCCCCCTCAGCTTAGCAGTGTGGAAGGGAAGGGAGGGCTGCTGTGGTACCCCCTAGCTTCTAGCCTGAACCACTGCAGGCATGTGCCTGAATTTCCTCAGTCCAGAGAGAATGCCTCTGTATTTGCAAACCAGTTCAACCTACGCAGGTTAGACTAACCTGCAGATTGAATCAATTAAGGCTCAGGCTTTTCTGTCCCTAGCCCCTGAGACAAGATGACTGGCTCTGTGGATGCAGAGAGAGCAATGGACATTATAGACCTTGACTTTTGCAAGGCATTTGATACATTCTCCCACAACATTCTTGCAAGCAAGCTAAGGAAGTACATGTTGCCTAAATTCATAGAATCATAGAAGTCGGGTCGGAAGGGACCTTATAGATCTTCAAGTCCGACCCCCTGCCTGGGCAGGAGGAAAACTGGGCTCAAGTGACCCCAGCCAGGTAGGCATCGAGCCTCTTCTTAAAGACCCCCAGGATAGGAGCCAGCACCACTTCCCTTGGAAGTTGGTTCCAAATCCTAGCCGCCCTAACTGTGAAGTAGTTCCTACGGATGTCTAATCTAATCCTACTCTCCAACAACTTGTGGCCGTTATTCCTTGTTATCCCGGGTGGTGCTAGGGGAAACAATGTCTCCCCCAAACCCTTCTGGTCCCCCCTAGTGAGTTTATGGACGGTCACAAGGTCCCCCCTCAGCCTTCTCTTGTGAAGGCTGAACAGGTTCAGGTCCCGTAGCCTCTCATTGTAGGGTCTTCCCTGCTGTCCCCGGATCATGCGGGTGGCCCTCCTCTGGACCCTCTCAATGTTGTCCACATCCCTCTTGAAGTGGGGTGCCCAGAACTGGACACAGTACTCCAGCTGTGGCCTGACCGGTGCCGCGTAGAGGGGGAGGATCACCTCCTTGGGCCTACTTGAGATGCACCTGTGGATGCACGATAAGGTCCGGTTAGCCCTGCCGACCGGGACCTCGGATTGTCGGCCCATGTTCATCTTGGAGTCAATGATGACTCCAAGATCCCTTTCTGCCTCCGTGCTCTCAAGAAGGGAGTTTCCCATCTTATAAGTGTGTTGCCGGTTACTACTGCCCAAGTGCAGCACCCTGCACTTGTCCGTATTGAAACGCATCCTGTTTTTGTTAGCCCACCCTTGCAACCTATCCAGGTCTTTCTGCAGTCTTTCCCTCCCTACTAGCGTGCGGAGACAGTGTCAAAGGCCTTGCTGAAGTCCAGGAAGACTACATCCACAGCGACACCTGCATCCAATGCTTTTGTGACCTGATCATAAAAGGCAATCAGGTTGGTCTGACATGACCTGCCCCTAATGAAACCGTTCTGGTTGCCCCTGAGCATCATCCCCGATGCCGGCCCATCACAGATGTGCTCCTTGATGATCTTCTCAAAGAGTTTCCCCAGGATTGAGGTAAGACTGACAAGCCTATAGTTGCCCGGGTCCTCAAATTGACAGTCCACAAATTGACTGTAAGGTGGATCGAAAACTGGCTGGGTCATCAGGTTCAAAAGGCACTAATCAATGGCCAATATCTAGTTGGCAGCTGGTATCAACCAGTGCCCTGGGGTCCGTCCTGTGGCTGGTTTTGTTCAATATCTTCATCAATGCTCAGGAAGATAGGATGGAGTGCACCTTTTGTTTGCAGGTAACACCAAACTGGGTGCAGTATTAGATATACTGGACGGTAGGGCTAGGATTCAGAGAGACCTAGGAAGATTGGAGGATTGGACTAAAAGGAATCTCATGGGCCACATCCAGATGAGTGCGTCTGTGCAGTATGTGGCACCACGGACACATCTGCAGTGCTACATACTACATGTTCAGTTGTTCTCCACACTGCATGGGAGCAGCACAGAGGTTTTTTTGTCCCCCAGATATCCAGGGGGCAAAAAAACCTGCAGAAAAAAAGTGGAGTGGTGTACGTGGCAGCAGTATGCATCGCCCAAGGCCAGAGCCTGGCCAGCCAGAGCCACACACCACTGTTGGCCAGGCTCTGTGCAGCAGAACCACCACTGCTGCAGCCCCAGGAGCCCCCCAGGACCCCTGGCAAGGCTGCTGGGGTCAGCCCAGTGCTGGCCCCAGCCTCTCCTACCCCACCTGAGGTAACTTGCTATGCACTAGAGCGCATGTGGTACAGGAGTTTCCCAGGGACAACTAGCAGCAGCACAAGGTGCACTGCTGCTAGTTGTCCTCAGGGAACCAAACCCACACACATCTAGATGTGGCTATGAAATTCAATAAGGGCAAGTTCAAAGTCCTGCACTTAGGATGGAACAATCCCATGCATCAGTACAGGCTGGGGACTAACTGGCTAAGCAGCAGGTCTGCTGAAAAGGACCTGAGGCTTACATGTAAGCTGAATGTGATCCAACAGTGTGCCCTTCTTGTAAAGAAGGCTAACTGCATGATGGACTGTATTAATAAAGAGCATTACCAGTAGATCGAAGGAAATGATTCTTTCCTTCTATTCAGCAGTAGTGAGGCCGCCTGTGGAGTACCATGTCCAGTTTTGGACCCCTCGCTACAGAAAGGATGTGGAAAAGTTGGAGAGAGTCCAATGGAAGGCATCAAAAATTGGGGATAAGGCACATGACATACAAGGAGATGCTGAAGGAACTAGGCTTATTTAGTCTAGAGAAGAGAAGACTGAGGCAGGGTTTAATAGTAGCTTTCAACTACCTGAAGAGTGGTTCCAAAGAGGATGGACATAGACTGTTTTCAATGGTGGCACAAGACAGAACAAGGAGCAACCATCCCAAGGTGTAGCAAGGGAAGTTTAGGCTAGATATTAGGAAAAACTTTCTCACAAGGAGGATAGTAAAGCATTGGTACACCTTACCCAGAGGTTGTGGAATCTTCATCCTTGGAGGCTTTTAATACCTGGCTTGACAAATCCTTGGTTGAGATGATCTAGTTGGGGATGGTCCTGCTTTGAGCAGGGGGTTGAACTAGCTGACTTTTTGATGTCCCTTCCAACCCTAATTTTCTGTGATCTTATGATTTTGTGATTATGCAGTGTAATTCTGGGTATTGCAGAGCCACTAAAATTTGAACACTAAAAATGGCTTCTCTGCAGCTCTTTCCAGTAACTTTTAATGTTTCCCTGAGGATTTACCAACTTTTCAAGAAGTGACTTATGAATGTGTGTGGTAGAATTTGATTGTGTTGAGCATTGCTGATTTATTTATTTTTCTATCATATTAAATAGTCTTGACAATTTGAAATTTTCACGTCTGTTTCCCCATCCTTTCCACACAGGGGAACTAAGGGTGGAGTTTGGAAACATGAAGAGATGGGATTCTTGCATAGTGTGGGAGAAACAGCTGCATAACATGCAGCAGACCACCAGCAGTACATGAGGGAAGAGCATGGTTTGGAGGAAAGCAGTAGGAGGCTTCATAGCTACATAACTGGGGTGGGAGTAGATCAAGGGAGGGCACGAAGTGAGTAGCATAAACTCCAGTTTACCTTTTCACTGAACATTCAGTCTGCAAAATAAATGCAGGAAGGCACTTGGGCTGATTGCTCACGTCAGATCAGAGTCGTGGTCATTAGAAAGAGCCCATGGCACTCTTTCAGAGGCCTGCGACTGTTTAAAGCCGGTGTTCTTCCTACGTTTGGGATAGGAGCTTTTACTTTACATAAATTCTGCATGTATCCCCATTTAATTGTGATACAATTAAATTATTTTTTATGCCCTGGCCTAAATTTTTTTTTGTTGGTTTTTATGTTTAAAAAGCTTCCAAGCTTCATTGTGCATCTGGCTATATCTCAGTTGTGAGTATGTATAAAAAAACACTGCAAAACAAAAAAATGGCTTTTATAATTATATTATATATGTTTTCCACTTTTATTCAAATCAAGGAAATGAAGTGGTCTGCTAGTGGCTTTGGAGAATCTAAAGTACATACAGCACACTTCCTTATGTTCATGCCAGACTCTCCTCTACTGGATTTGTAAACATATTACTGACAATCTTACCCCAGCTCTGGCCATTGTGACTCATCAGCACAATAATGCTCATTAGTAGTAAATTTTACAGGCTTACTCCCCAGAATATATAATACAGATAAAAATGTATATATGAACAAATGATGTGCTTGCTGTCTGTCCAACTACCACCAGTTTGCTTGAAGTAGAAAAGAATATTACTCTGTGTGGGGGGTGGGGTGTAGCTGAGTTTCACAACCATTTTGCACAGAAAGAACAAAACTAAAGGTAATATTTAGCTATTTTACAGAGTTTTAAAAAAACATATCTACATGACAGAGTAGGAACCATTACAAAGTTAACTTTTGCGAGTCATATCAGCACACTCATCAGAGATGTCCTGTATTCTCTGTAGAGAAGGAAACTATTAATAGCTAAATACTGCAATAACAGTTAGTGAATGTTGATAATTTTATTATTGACAAAATATTCTAAAGTGTAATACAATATACATAATTCAGTCCTATGGTCTGTACTGAGACGAAATGGCCAAAAACATGCACAGAGGTGCTTGTGTTTTTTCTGGAAGATTTTCTGGAACTTATGGATAATGGAGTTCTAAAGATGCCTAAATATATTCAATGGAAAATAGCTTGGGATCTGCTTTTCTGCTCAGAGGATCCCAGAGCAATAAAAGCACAGTGCCTGCATCTTTGAGAGGGTCTGGTTAAGTATATCTAAGCAGTGATATACATCCTAACAGATACACCACTTGCGATACATGTGTATAAGTGCTCACCAGGTATGATTATATATATATATATATATATATAAAACAATGTTATTTTGTCCTCCACAAGATACAGATAGATTCCTTGGCCTTTGGCTAATATTTGTGGGTGACTAAAATTTTAAATGTTAGGTTTGACAACCTGTAGGCAGAAATGACTTGGTTGGAGAGTTGCAAGCTAGTAGCAACAAGTGGCTTTCCTCTTGCTGTATCTTCCTACAGACCACAGGCTCTATTTTTGAAGGAACAGTGTACTGAGCCATAAAAAGTGGTCAAGGCATGCTATCTAGCCAAAAGACCAGAATGGCTAATATCATATTTGGCTGTTTTTGGCTCCCCTTCCAGACATTTGGGTACCATTTACAACCAGGCCAACTGGAGGCAGCCTACAGCACAAGTTCAGAACTCCCACCACTGGATCCATAGCAAAAACCTTAAATGCTCTGCCACCATTTCTTAGTGAGCCATTAAAGCAGGGATGTCAATTATGTCATGTTTCCTACACATTATTTGGCTGTCTAGACAAGAAGACCATCCTGAAGACCCATTCATCATTTCTTTTTCAGTATCTTATAGTTATGATGATGGTGCACTCTGAATTGTAATCCCCCCGTCCTGTGGAGAGAATAGAAACATATATCAGGTAGAATTCCATCCTCTGTGAGTCTGAACAGGTCTGGTCACTGACAATCCATTCGTTATTTCACAAGGCTGCATAAATGATTGCCAGTGTGTTGGTTGCTGGGAGTACTCTTGTCTTCACATTTTCTCACTAGTGTTAGTGCAAGTTTGTGGGGTCATTTTCACACCTGTAGTGGAGACACTACACAAACAGGATAATGTCAGGCTGCAGACTGCAACATCATCCTGCTCAACATGGGGCATCCATACAAGACAAAATTAAAGACAAAATACATCTGTACTATGCAATTTCAAGTACAATGAAATCTCTTTGTACAAAATAGCTGGTGGAGGTCACCCAAGGAAACCGGTTAGGTCCTTCATTTAAGGACATCATGCCTGCTTTCCTATGACTGGATGAATAAAAGGGGGATAATTTTTGCAGAAAAGTCTCCCATTGGCAGCAATATATCAGAAATGATTAATGAGAGAGAGAGAGAGAAAAGACTCTCTTTCCTTGACATCGGGCAGCGTGTGAAAAACAAAAGAAAAATGTCATTGTTCTGTTCCCAGGGAACTCAGCATAGTCTTGTATGACATACATTTCTGCTTCTATGAATTAGAATGAATTTTCTCATTATAGCTGTTTCAGACTCTCTTTGCCAAAAGGCGCACAGGTTTCAGTAGAGGGCACTCACTCATCACACCTATTCCCAGATATAGTTTAACCCTAGTTTAACAGTTTGGACAGCCATATTCATTTCATGGCAAATTTGGTCTCAGGAGAGTTTCCTGAGACAGAAGAAATGGCTGGAGGGACATACTGAGTGCATCCAGATGACCACAGCCGTGCGGTATGTGGTGCTGCAAACACGTTTGCAAGTGCCACATACTGCACAATCTGAGTTCACCGCACTGCAAAGGCATGCTACCCAACCATGTACTGCTCTGGGTGGGGGTTGTGAGTTTTTTGACCCCTGGATATCTAGGGGTAAAAAAAAAAAACATGGACAAAAAACCTGAAGCAGTGCATGTTTGGGTGGCATGCATTGCTAAAAAGCGGAGCCAGGCTATTCAGAGCTGTGCTGCAATTGCAGGCCAGGCTTTGCCCAGCAGGATTGCTGTGGCTGCAGCTCTGGGAGGCTCCCAGGGCCCCAGGCAAGCACAGTGCTGTCTCCAGCCTCCACTATGCCACCCAAGGCAACTTGCTGTGTGCCAAAGCGCACGTGGCACAGACGATCCTGGGGACATGAAGTAGAGGCATAAGGTGCCCACTGCTTGTCCCCAGGGAACCAAATGCCCACGAACGTCTGGATGTGCCCACTGTGCCTAGTACCTACAATGTTCTGACTTCCTAAGAAAAAACAGATCTCATGTAAATCAGCGCAGCTCCATTGGCTTCAAAATTTGGTTTGATGTTCAGTTTGGTTCGTTGAATTATTTCACTTCCTGCACTTAATTAAAACATAGTTCCAACAAAAATCACTACAAAATATATTTTAAAATATAACTCTCTGCAATGCAGCGTGCAATTTTTACTGTAATTCATTTCTTGTAAAATAATTAAAGTAAAAAACAAATGTCCTCTCCTTGGGACCCACAGACCTTTTTCCATCCAGAATCCAAAGTGCAGCTGGTAATTTCTCTGAATTATTTACACTTGCAGAGTTGTAAATAGTTAGCAGAAAATTTCTGAGTTCTTTGAGAGTGGGCTACATGAATATTTATAACAACTAACTTATTCAGTTAATCTTTGCCTTTTTTCCCTTTTGCTAAGTGTCTGTGAAGAGACGAAACTTTTCTCAAACATATTGGTTATTCAAAAATTATTTCCAAAATAATTCTTCTTCTGCAGCAAGGTTCACCCACAGTTCATTATGAGTCTTTGGTATTTAAAATGTGAGCTGTTTTCATTGGACACCAAAGTCTAATGGTGAGTTGTTGTTCCATGATAGATATCATTGCACTCACAGCAGATTTTTCACAGCTTGTACAGGTGTGAGTGTTCGGCTGGTTGCTCCAAATGGGGCTCAGCACCTAGGTAACTCACTCCAAGAGAGAGAAATTGTGAGACAGAAACCAAAAGAGAGTGATTATGATGTTTGGAGAGAAAATATACAGTTTCCTAGGGACTTGCTGAGGGATGGAGGAGGTTGGAGGGTTAAGGGGTTGAACCATAAAAAGTATCAAAACAGTTTTTTGTGTCTGCAATATTATAAAATTTGCCCAGTTTTATAAACCATCTCCAAACTAACTTACTAGCCATCTCTTCAGCCTATTTGCAGATGTGTTCTGTCATATCCTGTTTTATCCAAACTAAGTTTGTTCCAGGAGCTGTAGTGAAACACAAAGCAAACTTCCAGAAACAGATCCAAAACAACAGAACTCTCCTTCTACCTGCAATTGAACGATGGGGCAGTAGCACTCAGACTGGCCAAATAAGATTAAAAGTAAAGAAGACTCAGATTTTAAAACCCAATCAAATATTGAAAGAAATGGACTGGCTAGAGGGAAACTGATTTTTAGATTGAAAACTTATCAATCTTACATTTTTATCCATGGAAAAGGTTGGTCATTAGAATAAGGTTTTAAGAAAAAAGGAGAGCTTTGCATTGCTTTGTTTGAATTTAATTAGATTATTAGTTTTCTGAAATGTCCTGTCACGGTGGAATCTGAAACGCCCCTGTAAGTAAGGCTTTCCTGCTGCCTTTTGACAGTATTATACAACTGGCTCTGTTTTATATTTTGATACTGACATCTATTGGAGCTTTGAAGAATACTCCTTTGAAATAGATGCATTTTTACCAAATGAAGAAGAAAATACCCTGGCAAATAAAAATTCCAGGCCAAACAAAAGCAAATAACTACATTTATTGAATGATTGATTTTGATCAATGTATAGGGAGTGCATGTGCACAGATGCACCCAAAAATGAAAACAGGTTGAACTAGCCTTGGAGCTAAACTGTACAGTTAAAATAGAATTTTGAATCTGCTGTACCGCAAATATAGAGGATTTGACTCACTGTCAACATAGAAGACCGTCTGAAATTAGTGTCTGTGTGTCAATTCTGAACCTTTTAAAAATTCAATGGATGTGGAGTCTTCTATTTTGGCTTGGGTCCATGTATTTTTAAGAAATGTTTTTGAATGAGAGGCCCAGTTATGCCAGATACTGAAAATAATCTTTTTTCATAGTAAATTTGACTCTTCTATAATGTCTGATAGACAATTGTGAACATGACAAAAATGGACACTACTTCAGGAAGATGCAAAGAATTCTTGCATTTCAAAGAAAATTTTCAAATATGTTCAGTTTTCCATCTTGAGTGACCTTATCTTACTCCTTGTAGCCAGGTTTCTCCTGGTATTTCACAAATATTTTTAAGTTAAGCTTATGATTTTTTAATACATAGGGTATTGACATTTTGAAAAGATATGCTACCTTTGGACAGTCCTCCTAGGATTGTATAAAACCCCTCTTTTTGAAAGGATTGTAAATATAGTGCCTTGGTTAGTACATGAAGTATTATTCATTTAGTTATGGATGTCTGACTAATTACCACTTTGGGCTTGATCCTGTCTTTATCAATGTCAGTGAAAGTTTTCCATTGATTTTAATTAAAGTGAGATAATATCCCAGGGAAAGGAAAATGTTGCTACTTGATGGTTCCCATTCATTTACCAGTCCCACCTTCCCTTGAGCACCTTTAGGAGCATGAACCATTGAATCCAGGTAGCTTTAATATGGTTCCACAGTGAGTGACACTCCCAACCTTTCCAGTCCCTAAAAAGACCTACCCACATATTATCTCTGTTTTTGAATATAATGGGAATGCTTGGGGGAAAAAGAATTTAAAGCATTGACATGCTTCTGAATGTAGACTTTTCCCTAATTCATACTTTTTTCTCCTTGACTTCAATGAGATTTAGGTTTATAAGTCAGTATGATTTTTAAGTACTGTTCCAAAAGTACAGTACTGCTTCAAAATTGAAAAATTAAACCCCATCCATGTTGCTCTGAAAAAGAAACTTGTCATTATTCTTTTTTTTTAGATAGCTGAAAAGTCTAAATGAACACTCTGGTACCATAGTTTTTTAAACAGTGAGATATTTACCAAAAGATGAAAATGAATGCAACATATAGAGAAAAACTTTATTATTTGGATTGGCAAGCCAGTCAATTGAGCAGTCAGATATTGTCAGTTGGCCAGTCAATTTACAGCATATTTTTGACTGGTCAAAGATTATAGCAATTTTACAAAACAACTACATTTTTGTAAGGTTTTTTTTTACAAAAATATGATTTTGTTATGCATTTATTAACGGAAAAATTGTGCTTTTTCTGTGCATTATTTGGATCTATTGGCAATTTTATACAATTTTTTACTGATATTTGACCGCTCAATTGACCAAACCTTATTTGACTGGACAAATACCCAACCCTAATTATTTTCCAGCATAGTAACCACTGACCTGAGATACCTATGGCCTTAGTTAAGAAGATAAGAAATGCTATCCTGGGTCAAGACCAGTGGTCCATCTAGACCAGTATCCTTTGACAGTGACTAATAGATCATTTAGAGGGAGAGTAGATTTCATAGATTTCATAGAAATTAGGGCTGGAAGGGACCTCGGAAGATCATCGAGTCCAGCCCCCTGCCCAAAGGGAAGGAAGTCAGCTGGGGTCATAGGATCCCAGCAAGATAAGCATCCAGTTTCATCTTGAAGGTGTTCAATGAAGGCGCTTGAACCACCTCCGGTGGCAGGCTGTTCCAGACCTTGGGGGCTCGGACAGTAAAGAAATTCTTCCTTATGTCCAGCCTGAAATGATCTTGAAGTAGTTTGTGACCATTCGACCTCGTCATCCCTTGGGGCGCTCTGGTGAACAAACGTTCCCCCAGATGCTGGTGGTCACCCCTGATAAACTTGTAGGTGGCCATCAGATCACCCCTAAGCCTGCGCTTTTCCAGGCTAAAGAGCCCCAGGGCTCTCAGCCTGTCATCGTAGGGTCTGCTTCCCTGACCTCTGATCATGCGCGTGGCTCTTCTCTGGACTCTCTCAAGCTTCTCCACATCCTTTTTGAATTGTGGAGCCCAAAACTGGACACAGTACTCCAGCTGCGGCCTCACTAAGGCCGAGTACAGGGGGAGAATGACGTCCCGGGATTTGCTTGAGAAGCATCTATGGATGCAAGCCAGCATTTTGGTCGCTAACGACTCTTTGATTTAGAGTTTGGTGGAGATAGAGTAATATATCCTCCTCCTGAGTCCTGACTAAAGTTTGGTGTCATCGGCGAACTTGGCCAGTCCGCTTCTGACTCCAGTGTCCACATCATTAATGAAGATGTTGAACAGTATGGGTCCAAGGACAGAGCCTTGGGGGACCCCACTGGTCACAGGACACCACGATGAGTGACTTCCATCAATTACTACCCTCTGGGTCTGACCCCAGAGCCAATTTTCCAGCCAGTGGATCGTGGGGGACCCAAGGTGACAATTGGCCAGTTTCTCCAAGAGGCGATCATGGGACACCAGATCGAAGGCTTTTTTGAAGTCAAGATATATGACATCAATCTCTTCTCCCTTGTCCAGGTGATAGGTCACCTGGTCGTAGCATAGGTCATATGAATGTAGCATCCCCTATTACATACTCTTCCAGGCATTAGCCAGCATTGGTTTAGGGATTTTAGAGGATATATTCCTGACTGTTCTATATACTTCTACTCCATAAAGTTGTATGTTCCCTTGTTTTGAATTTGTCTATGCCTGCCTCCTGTTGCAATGTATTTCACAAGTTTATTATGTGCTTTGTAAGAAGTACTTTTTCGTCTTTGTTTTAAACCTACCTCCAAATAATGTCAGTGGGTGCCTCCCAGTTCCTGTATTCTGGAACTTGGTGAAAAATAGCTTCCTATTAATTTTATTCACACCCTTCATGATTTTGTAGACTGCTATCATATTGTTCCTCAGTCTTCCCCTTTCCAAACTGAAGAGTATTAGCCTTTTTCAGTGTCCCTTGGTATGGCTGCTGTCCTGTCACCTTTACTGTCCTTCTCTTTACCTTTTTTTAATTCCAGTACATCTTTTTAAGATATGGAGACAAGAACTACATGCAACATTCACAGTATTGCCAACCTCAAACTGTCAAAAATAATGAGACAAACTCTTAAAAATCAAGAGATTTGGAATATAAATCAGGAGATGCTGTTTTTGAAGTGTGTGTGCAGGGGGATTATTTGTGAAGGTGTAAGGGACAGGTGGGTTGAGTTGTGCGTCATGCGACAAAGCCATGGGAGGCTCATCCAGAGGTGCAGGGGGGAGGGTGTGTCTCCCTGCCCCTGCATGCACCCCCAGGGGAGGCATGGGGGGCACATGCCCCTCAGATTTGTGTGCAGGGCAGAGGCAGGCTGCCTGTTGTGGGCTGGGGCTCTGTGCCCTGCTACCTTTTCCCTAGGAGCTCAACACTGGTGTGGCAAAGTGTGGCTCCCCAACTAGCCACAGTACTAGTTTCCCCACTTACCTTTGGGCATGCCACCCACCTGACTTGCCTGCCACACCTTGTTCTTAATTAATGATGATGTTAATTAAGGCGGGAGGCTGCCCATTCTTGCCCCGATGCCAAGGGGTACTATCTACAGTTCCGATCCTCCCCTACACCACAGCCCAAGCCTCGCAGATGGCATCCACAGATGTTAGTCTCACTGGCCCCACACTGGGCCCCAGAATCCTCCTATCAGGACCCCTCTAAGATCCCTCCATTCAGGCAGCCTACCCCACCCTCATTCTGGGCTGCCTAGCTCCCTGAAACTATTTCTCCTCTCAGGCATGGTCCCCCTGGGACCTTTGGCCATACAGGCCCTGGCCTCACCCGCCCTCAGGTCTGGGTGTCCCTCGCAGTGTGCCTCTGGCCCTTTTGACTGTTTTGTTCCTGGCCCCAGCACTGACCAGTTGAGGGTACTCTGTTAGACCCTGACTCTATGCAGTACCCAACAACTAGGGAGACGATGGTCTAATTCCCCGTGGATCCTGTTACTCATTAGCCAGAGCAGAGCAGGGAGCAAACACCAGCACACATTGCTCGCAACAGCTTTATTCAGAATGGAGACAGCTTCGGACAAGGGGCCTCACGCCATAAGAGACGGGGTCCTTCCCTGAACAATAGATTCATCCTACATTTATACACTTTGGTTTATACTCATTAATATTCATTCCACCTGTGTCCCACCTTCTGTTCCACCTATTTCTCCTCCCATCTTAAGCTCCACCTTTGTTTACTGTTTGCTTCATTCGCATGGAATCGCCCATGCATTTCATTCATTTACATGTGTTTTGCTATGAGCACATGTTTAAGAACTTGACTCCTGCTCTTTGGTCAATGGGCATACTTTGACCAAAACCTGGAAGCTTCTGGAGACTTCTTCACCAATCACCATTCACCTTTTTGCATACGTTCATCTCAGATTCTGTTACCAATTACGTGTTGTTTTTCACATTCCAGTCTGTTTTTCTGTCTCAAGTTGTACCATCCCCACCCTTTTTGGGCCCCTGTATCTTATTTCGTTCCTCGTTGTAGCTGGTTCACAGCACACAGGCTTAATTGCTGCTTTTTCCAGAAAAAAGTTGACACAGTTAAGATGGTTACTTAGCATAAGCAAATGGCTGGCTTAACTATCATTCTGCCTTGTGGTTAGCAGCTTTTGCTAGGCCACAGGTAAAGCCTTTTTTTTATTCAGCTGCAAATCCAGTGCTCCCTACTAATACAAATTATTGTCACCCTAACTTACTATACATCAGGCCTCTGAGCCTCTAGCCCCACTCTCTCCTGGGTCCGCCTTCTGGCCCCTACTAGGGGGATAACCCACCCGGCTGTGGGAACTGGGGTAACTCACACCATGACTGGTGTTCTAGGGTCTCACGGGGACTCTCACTCCCCTCCTAGAGCAGCAGGTCATTGTGCTCTAATATAGCTTTTCTTTTTGACCCACACTTGGCCTCCCAGCGGTGGAGGACTTACTGGGGTCATGACTCACCCCTCTCTCACAGACTGAGCCCCCTTACTTGTCCTCTGGCCCAAACTACAGCCTTAGGTGTCCAGAGACATACCTAGGCCTGCTTCCTCACTTGTGGCTCCACACCACCCCCTTCACTCAGGCCCACGAGGCTTCTCTCCCCAGTGGGGTCAGGTGGCCATAGCTGTACCTGGCCCCAGCTACCTTTCCTCAGGGTGCTACACCCCACAGGGCTCAGGTGGCCTCAGCCATGCCTGGCCCCACTACCTCCGATGTTATGTAGCCCACCCAAAGGTGAGAGCTAGGGTTAAGGCACCCTACCCACCTTTCACCAGGGTGATAACTGGCCTGGCATTTCCTGGGGGCTCCCGCACCACTGAGAGCCCCACCA